>NW_005353483.1:173505-177091 GCF_000412655.1 Myotis brandtii | reverse complement strand
CTTTCTTTCTCTCTCTCTCTCTCTCTCTCTCTCTTTCTTTCTTTCTTTCTTTCTTTCTTTCTTTCTTTCTTTCTTTCTTTCTTTCCTTCCTTTCTTTTTCTTTTAACCAAAAATAAGAGAGACCTATAGCTCAAAAAGCTAGAGGAAAGAGGGAAGAAGTGAATACATGTGGGGAAAAAAGATCCTATAGGAGCCATAAAAGGGAGAATCAATAGCTTTTACTCTGGCTGTGAGGACTATTAAAATGTCAAGTCTTGGGGTTGGAAATGGGCCCTAAAATCTGGTCACCTGTCTGGCCCTTGAGATAGATGCATTACATTGAAGAGGATAAACTTGAATATGCATTCCCCTGCACCACCCCCCCCCCACACACACACACATACACTAAATTTGTTCATTTAGCAAAGAAATACATGTGACATCTCAAATTGTATATCTTTTAGGCGTCTCAAAATTACTAAGTCCAAAATAACCCCTAATTTCTCACCGTTGCACCTGTACCCTGAATTTAACAGTTTTCCCCTCCAGCCTTCTAGTTGTTTGGGCTACAAACCTTCGCTTCATCCTTAACTTTTCTGTTTCTCTCACACATGACATCAAATCAACAGTAAGTCTTGTCCATCTGTCTTTAAGATTTATTGATAATCCGATCACTTCTCATTATCTCCATGGAAATTTACCCTATTCCAGTGGTCTTCAACTAGTGTGCTGCAAGAATTTTTAAAACCTGCAATACCTGGCTATTTTTAAAAAATTTTTATTGTTGAAAGTATTACATAGGTCCTCTTTTTCCCTACATTAACCTCTTCCAGCCTGCCCCCATCTCCTCTCCACCCTTGCCATAACCACCCCATTGTCCATGTCCAAGGGTTATGCATATATGCATACAAGTTCATTGGTTGACCTCTTCCCACCCACCCTCCTTGCCTTCCCTCTGAGATTCAATGGTCTGTTCATGCTTCTATGTCTCTGGGTCTATTTTTATTCATCAGTTTATTTTGCTCATTAGATTCCACATATGAGTGAGATCATGTGATACTTATTTTTCTCTGACTGATTAAAGTAAAAAGCTTCTGCACTGCAAAAGAAACCATCAACAAAATAACAAGAGAGCCCACTACATGGGAGGACATATTTGCCAATGATACATCCAATAAGGGGTTAATCTCCAAAATATATAGGGAACTCATACAACTTAACAAAAGGAAGACAAACCATCCAATAAAAAAATGGGCAAAGGACATAAATAGACACTTCTCCAAAGCAGACATACAGATGGCCAAGAGACATATGAAAAAATGCTCAAAGTCACTGATAATCAGAGAGATGCAAATTAAAATGACAATGAGGTATCACCTTATACCTGTCAGAATGGCTACCATCAACAAATCAACAAATGACAAGGGCTGGCGAGGTTGTGGAGAAAAGGGAACCCTAGTACACTGCTGGTGGGAATGCAGATTGGTGCAGCCACTGTTGAAAACAGTATGGAGTTTCCTCAAAAAATTAAATATGGAACTGCCATTTGACCCAGTGATCCTATTCTAGGAATATATCCTAGGAAACCTGAAGCACTCATCAGAAAGAATGCATGCACCCCTATGTTCATAGCAGCACAATTTACAATAGCTAAGTGCCCATGAGCAGATGAGTGGATAAAAAAGCTATGGTACATTTCCACAATGGAATACTCTGTGGCAATACAAAAAAGAAAGAACTCTTACCATTTGCAACAACATGGGTGGACCTGCAGAGTATTATGCTAAATACCTATTTAGTTTGGGGTACTGACTTCTTTTCCCTTCGATTTTCAAATAAAACTAGGGGCCCAGTGCATGAATTCATGCACCTTGAAAGGAACTGTGTGCTGCGAGGCTGCAGTAGGCACAGGGGTGGGTCTTGGCCCATCCTCCGTGTCCCCCCCGCCCATCCCCTCCCGCCACAGCACCCAGTCTCCTGTCTGCTGGCAGTCTTGCTCCCGCAGCTGTTCCCATGTGCTGACAGCACCAGCCCTGCTCACACCCAATGAAGGTGCAGAGTGATTGGGGCCAGTACCAGCAGCAGGTGTGAGCAGGGCCAGTGTAGTCAGTGGATTCGAGCAGTGTCTGTTGCCCCAATTGCCCCTTTGGAGCAGGGGGAGGTGGGGAAGCCCTCAGGGGCTATCAGGGCCGGCAGCCACCACTCGCACCCGCTGATGGCGCCCAGTGACTGGGACTAGTGCCAGGCACCAGCAGGGGGTGTGAGCAGGGTAGAGAAGCCCTGAGGGGCAATCGGGGCCGGCAGCTGCTGCTCGCACCAGCTGATGGCACCAAGTGATCAGGACTGGTGCCAGGCATCAGCAGGGGTGCAAGCAGGGCCGGTGCCAGCTGCAGGTGTGAGCGCCGGGAGGGACCATGGTGCGCACGGGAGCAAAGAATTTTCAGCAACTACCAGAGGCTCACCCCGATGACAGTGATTGGCACCCCGCCTTGGTCTGGAACCCCTGCTCACCTGCTCCACCATTCTTCTGCAGCACACCCCCTGGTGGTTAGCACACATCATAGTGACCGGTTGTTCGGTTGTTCTGCAGTTCAGTCTATTTGCATATTAGCCTTTTATTATATAGGATGGCAACAGACAGCACAATAGTAGCCATCCAGTGTGAATGCTCTGTCTTGAACCATGAGTTCAACTCTGGTCAAGGGCACATGCCAGGGTTGCGGGCTCGATCCCCAGTGGGGGGCGTGCAGGAGGCAGCCAATCAGTGATTCTCTTTCATCATTGATGTTTCTATCTCTCTCTCCCTCTCCTTTCTCTCTGAAATCAATTACATATATACACTGAGTGGCCAGATTATTATGACCACCCCATCAGTACTTCATTGACACTTCCAAAAATACTGAATATTGAAAACTTCCTAAGCAAATACTCTCAAGGTTTTATTATTATTATTATTTGCACAACTAATTCACCTCAGTGTAAGGTTGTGTCTGATTGGTTAATTCTTGGTACCAGAAATCCTGATATACAAATATAGGCAACTGATTTTTTAAAAAGTCACTTTGGAGCTAAAAGGGTAGGTAATTACTATTATTATCTTTATTTGTGTAAATCAATCAAAATTATACCTATTTTTTGTCAGATCAGCAAAAAATAAATTTTTAGTGTGTGCAGAATTTTAGAAATTAGTTTATGTGTGTCACGACGTCAAAAAGGTTGAAAATCACTGCCCTACCCTAAGCCACTGATAATATTTGCCTGGACTAGTGTGGTCTTCTACTCCCACCATAGTTCCCTTACTATTTGCCTCACAGAAGCAAGGGTCGTTCTGTAGCAATGTCAATCGTATCTTGACACTGTTGTCCAGAACTCTGCAGTGGATCTTCATCTATCTCAGAATAAAATCCAGAGTCCTTGCCATGGTCTCTCTATAAGAGGTCACTGCCTACCATTTCTTCCCAAGTTTCCTCTACTCCATATGCACTGGCATTCTTGAACAAGCCCAGGAAGTTCTTATGTCAGACCTTTGCACATGCTGTTCCCTATGCCTTGAGTTACTCATTCAACAAATGTTTTTTGAGTGCCTACTATGTGTTAGGCACAGGTA
>NW_005353483.1:162948-172402 GCF_000412655.1 Myotis brandtii | reverse complement strand
GTGAACATGACCCCAAGTTGGCTCCCTCCTATCTGTTTAACTTAACTCACAACGCAACTCAGACATTCTTGTCCTACTGTGGGCAGAAGTGTAGTTTGTTCCTACCACTTTCTTCATTCTGCCATTACACCAGCAACTCTAGCTGTAATCCTTTATTTACCACTGTGTTTCCCCAGGCAGGAAATAGACAATAGCTTTTCTGTTTCACAATAGGGAACACGTGTAGAGCTCTCCAATTTTTTCCTTGAAGCTCTTCTCACTCAGCTTGAGATAATGGAAAGCATACCCTTCCCTTTATCCAAAAGTAGGGTTCAAGGTAGCACTGTATAGGCACAGTATGTGGAAAGACTGGGGAACTGAGGAGCATAGAAATTAATTTTTCCCCAGCCAGAGGAAGAAAAGGGACTTTCTAATAATGTAGCTCAGTAAGCTGCCTAACAATTCATCTGATATCACGGGCAGCAGAAATGTCCCTGACATCACTTTAATTTTGAGATCTATCTCTCTTACCCACAATGTTTTAGAACAGTCAAAACATATGCCTCTGGTACTCACAGAGACAGAAAGTAATATTAAGAGAAATGTTATGACAGATAATCAGTATTTATAAAGATTTTTAAGGGCCATTAGAGAATACTTGTTAAGATCATAGGCATCTGACAGACTTAGGCTTGAGTTTTAGCTCAGCCACCTATTAGTGTGTAACCTCAAGTAAGTTATTGAACATCTCAGAATGTTAACTGCCAAAACATGTTAATGATTGCACTTACCTCCTAGATCAGCGGTTCTCAACCTGTGGGTCGAGACCCCTTTGGCGGTCGAACGACCCTTTCACAGGGGTCGCCTAAGACCATCCTGCATATCAGATATTTACATTACGATTCATAACAGTAGCAAGATTACAGTTATGAAGTAGCAACGAAAATAATTTTATGGTTGGGTCACAACATGAGGAACTGTATTTAAAGGGCCAGAAGGTTGAGAACCACTGTCCTAGATATTAGAGTTGTCTGGTTGCTGCCTTGCCTGTTGGTAACTTGGCCCTATCAACATCACTTCTGTCTAAGGCTGGGAACTACCTTTCTCAGAGTCTCCCTTCCTATGCGGTTCTGGGTTGGAGTTTGTGAATGAGACTGAGTTGACTTGTGCAAGACTTGGAAGGCAGAAGTGGAAAGAGACCACTGTTTTGGAGATGATGGTTGCTAAGGTTCATCGGGGCTTCACCAGACTCGGGCCCACAGCCCTTTCCATTAGTTCTCACTGAAGCTACGGCAGAATTATCGGACAACTTCCTCCTTTCCCCTCCCCCAGGAGCTGAGTTTCTCCACCCACTTCAGTCATACTGAAGACATCAGTGACTCTTTTCCCACTCATCTGGCTGCCACCTTCTAGACCAGGGGTGGGGAATGTCTGGCCTGCAGGCCATGTAAGGCCTATGAAATCATTTGGTCTGGCCCTGTCAAGGCATTAGGGGTGAGTTGATTAATTGTTTGACCAAATATAGCAGGCTAATTTTTAAGTTGATAATTTTATATGATCTGCAAATGATGTAAAAAATATCCAAATGTCCCTTGGCAGAAAAAGGTCCCCACCCCTGTTCGAGACCTTTACTCCCCCAGCTCCTTTCTCATCCATGTAAGCTGTCATTTCTATACATGAAGTCCTTTAGTCCGCATGCAGTGGCTCTTTTCCTGGTGGAAGCATTCTCATACTGCATATTCTTAAGACATGTAGCAAGCACTCAATAAACATTTGAGAATAATAAAAAGAAAAGGTATTGTTCATAATAAATTTGAGCCTGAGAGATTAATAATGTTAAACTATGTGAGTTCCACTGTTTAAGAACGGCAAAAATGAGTGGTACAAAAGCAGACTATTCTTAACACCAATACCCAAAGTGTTCACATTTCTCTAACACTTTTCAATTCATGAAGTATCTGCACATATTTTACGTTTGGCTAAGATGAAGCATAATTGGAAATAGACACTGCTTTCTTAACAATAAAAATCCAAGATCGAGAGCATCACAATTCAAGTAGGAAACTGGCTTATACTGTACAGAGAACATTTATTTGAAACATGGATTTGTTTCACAGAGTTTTCTCTCATCAGGAGAGAATGACATTGCCCTCTGGCTCATGTGCCCTCTAGTGTTATGGATCCTTGGATTACAAAGAATAAGTAACAAATCCTAACACCTGTCCATATAGTACAGGGTTTAGATTTCTAATCAATTTATGAAATGCACTTTATGACATGAATACTTCTTATTGTGCTACATGGTAATTAGACATAAATGGTAGTAGCCAGTTTATAAATGACTATAATTGAAATTAATTTTAGAGAGCCAATATTCTTTTCCCTTCTTGGTTCACTGATACTGACAATTTTTCTTAATATTGTGTTTTATATGACTACAAGTCCTGGGCTCAGCTCAGGTCCAGTTCCTTTCCCCTTGCTCCCTTCTAGGCTGGGGGTTCTTGTGTTCCTCCCAGCTCCATTCCCATCCTTCCTTTGCCTGTGGAATTCATGTCCTATTAGCCCCTGCATCTGGCTTTTCTAATTGTTTAAACGGCACCAACACCACCAGCATCTCTGGAAGCACAAGGTTGTGGATGGTCTGCCACAGGTCAAAGCATGATACCGTGCCACATGGAAAGGTAAAGGAGATACCTACGGAAGGGAAAGGGGACAGCAAAATGCAGATCTAGTGTTTTGTCTGGGTTTTGAGCCAGAATTAAGGGCACCAGTGTTGATAGGTATCCTCCTTCACTAATGAAAGTTTGGGGACTAAGACTCTAAGAGCTGCATTGAGATTAGCTCCCAGCAGGAGGTATTTTTGTCTATGGCTTCAAATATGTGTTGCTTGTTAGGAACACTGACTGCTTAGTTGCTTACTATTATGATTACTGTTCATATCCTGCCTCAAGGAAGGATAGTTGGGAATGCTCTTTATTGTCATTCCTTTAGGGATTACTGTACTTGTACTACAGAGAGCCACTTTTCTCCAGGCTATGCCCTTCCTAGGGAAGCCCATTATGGACCAATGAAGGACAATTCTGACAGGCCATTTTAGTTCTGGACTCCCCATGTGGGGACAGTGAGGCTGTTGTCAGGCTTGCCTTGCAACTCAACTTCTACTCAGTTCTGCTCCCTTGCTGTCCCTTCCACAGGTGTGGATTCCAAAAGCTCTCACTAATAAACACTCAGCATATTCACCTTCATTGTGGGGTCTGCTTCCCAGAGAACCCAGCCTGCAACATACTCTGCTCTCCACATCACCAATATCTGTCAATATTTCCATGTTGCTGTTGTCTCCTCTGCCATTCTCTTTGACCTCGCCAGTTTCACTCATTTACTATCATTTTATAGAGTTTTAAGAGGGAATAGAGATAAATGAAAGTGTCTAACCCACCACTGTATTGGTCAGAGAATATAATTTATTCTAGTTATTTAAAATAGAAATATTATTTTCAGGATATTCAATGCTGAGGCAGATTTATTGCAATAATCCCAATTTTGCATCTTTCCTTAACAATGTGACTTTGTAACTCCTCCTATTCAGGAGTTGAATCTAATTCCATACCCCCTGAATTCTGGCTAGCCTTTTGAATTGCTTTGGCCAATGGAATGTGCTAGAAATGATGTGCCATTTCTAAGCCTGATCCTCAAGGGTCCTTGCACATTTTGTTTTTCCACTTGGAACTCCATGAAAACAATCCAGGCTAGTCTGCTGGAAGATGAAGGCCCACATGGAGCAGTGATGGTATGAGACCAGTCAGCCTCTAGCTAACCATCAGCTGATCACAAATTCATGAGCAAGCTCAGTCAGGTCAGCAAAGCTCAAGCTAGACCAGTAGAACTGGCCAACTGACCCATGGATTAATGAGCAAAAATAAATGATTATTATTTTAAGCTGCTGTATTTGGGATGTTTTTTATACAGCATTATTGTAGCAATAGATGATGATACAAGTAGCTTACATGATTGGGAGAGATGAATTAGACTCTAGGGCCAAGATTCCTAGGAAGGCAGGTAGGTAGCATCCTGTGATCTGACCATGACATCTGGTTTTAAGTGGTCAGAGAATGAATGCTTCCAAATCTGCAGAGCTGGCAATTCTAGAAAAATCTGTGTCCCTGTAGGTGCCTTTGTAGGATGGTAATTTAAGACAATGAATAATCAGTGAAGAAAAGGAAGGCAATTCTTAGATAACAGAATCATCAGCAGTGAAGGTGTTAAAATGAAAGAAATTTTATGACGCTAGATTTTGTTCCTTGTGTCTTGTTCAGCAGATGTCCAATATATTATTATGGTGGCCTGCAGTGGTTTATACCTCACTGAGAATTACTATACTCAACCATAGCCTTATATGGCTAGGAGTCCCTCAGGCACGCACGACACACACACACACACACACACACACACACACACACACACACACACACAGTCTAAGCTGTAGAGAGAATCCAGAGTCTTTCCAAAAGGTGCCCTATGGATTCAAAATGCAGACACTTCTTTGTCAACAAAGGCAATCCACAGCTATGGGTGTGAAGGCAAATTGCACTTGGCTCAGTGCTGAGTCTTAATCACAGACCCTGTTTATTCTTACTGACATTAATGTACAATATCAGCAATTTTGCTTCTGAAACAGAATTTCTTGATTTTGCCTTTTTTTTTTTAATTGTGCAATCACAAATCCATTCAAAGGAGGAGAAAGAAGTTAATGCCTATGGAAAAACACCCAAGAAAATGGTTCTCAGACTGATTGCTTTTTGGCAAAGGCTGAGCTCAGGGTTTACCAAGGAAACTCCAGTTAAGTGTGAGCCTAGACAGAGGAAGAGCTCAAGAGCTTTACCTAGCCTGGACATTGAATTTTCAAGTTACCTTGTAAGGTATTTCAGAGAAAATTATATATGCAAATACAGGCTGACATGTTAAGAAAATGGTAGTTTCTAAAACTGCTTTACTCTGAGACAATAAGGAAATAGAAGAGAGACAACAGACAGCAAGTAATTTGCCTTTTTGGGAACCAATATTGAGAAAAAGTTAGTTAAATCTTCCCCAAGATCGTCTGGCCTGGATTCAGCTATCTGGGGCAGAACAAAAGAGAAAGTGAAAGGTCCTTTAGATCAGGTGTTTCCCAGGATGGAATTTAAAAGCAGCTCCCTTATCCTGTCTGCTTTTGTCTTAGATCAAACTTTCTGGCACTAGATTTAAAAGCATCTTCAGAATAGGAGGGTGCTCACATTAGCTCCTTCCTTGCTTCCTTCTTTCTATTCATTTCCTGTGGTCTTTGTGTCTGTCCCCCCAAATTGATTGCAATCAGATTTGAAGGCAGGGGCTGTGTCTCAACTCATCTTTGTATATTTTCTTTCAACCCTTGTTGTCTGACAATGTTTTTGTTTACATATAATACATTTTTGTTTGTTAAATAAAATTAAACATATAGAGGCAAATACATATTATCCAATGTTTCAATTGCTGCTGAGAAAATGAAGATTATTAGATTTGTGATGTGATTGACTTCATGTTATTAATAGAATGATTTGTATTTCAAGTGCAAATAAAAAGTTGCTTTAAAGGACTTTGATAGGTATTTTTCTCAAAGAAGGAACAGCCTTACTGTGATATATATAAATGAAAGTGAATTTAGAAAGGTTCGATGGAAGGAGTTAGTTATGTAAAGAGGATAGCCCCTAATGATAGTTACCAATGTCTTAAAGTTTCCATATAGTTATAAGTTGAATAAAATGCTTTTCATCTTTATAGCTACTGCTAATGGTGTTAGACTCATGAGGGGGAAAGTGTCTGTGAATGATGTCACTATAATATATCATTTTTCTTTCTTTTCTTCATCTTTCTTTTACCCCAACTTATGGTATAGTATTACACTCTTCCACACCTTGCTTTTTTTTTAGATCCCACCCTGTTAGGTCTGCTAAGAGGGGACAATAGTGACTGAATGTACTCTTTTTTCTCTCAATAACACCTTATCAATAACCTTTTACTCCAGGGTGGGCAGTTTAGTGCAGTCTCCACCCCCTCCCCTTTTTTCTTTTTGGTATCCCCAAAGGCAGCCTCATTTTGTCCCTTCAGAGGCACCAGCACCAGCTAAGCAGTGACCCCTTCTCAGAGCTGACCAACTCCATGAGGCCTCTTCAGCAAACCTCAGTGTTCAACTAATTTCAACATTTTCCTTCTGTTCTTCCAGCCTCAGGGGAGGGAGCTGCTTCCTGGAATTACTATCTTTTCTTTCTCCTTTTAGCTTTTAAAGTTCTCCAGTAACTAATTAACCAATAGCTTACATTAAGTTTTCTTTGTTGAAATGCTTCTGGCAGTTTCTGTTTTCCTGGCTGGATCCTGATGAATATGGTACTTAAGACTCGAAGGGGGTCCAACTCCCCAGGGGTCCATCCCTGGACCTGCTGGGTCAGAAGACCTGAAGGAGCAGAGCAGCCTGCACTGGCATGTGGACCTGCTGCAGAGCCGGTTCTTACTCTGGATCCTAAAGAAACCATGATGCATTTAACTAGTCTCCTGCAGATGGATATTTATGCTGTTTCTAACTTTTGTTACTGTAGACAATGCAGCAAATAACCTCAAATAAATATTTTTCACATATGGGCAAGAATATCTCTAAGATAAAGTTATAAAAGTGCAATTGCTGAGTTAAAAGGATTGCCCAATTACTCGTTGTTGGTTTTTTTGCGTTTTTTTCCTCATTACTCTTTATAAAGGTTGTACCAATCTAGTCTCTTGAAGGCAATAAACAAATTTATTTATGTGAGAAACAGAGAAATTAACAAATGGATGAGGGAGCCAGGTATAGCAGGCACCCTTGTCCCAGTAAGAGGGCCTTAACTGGTGGAAGAGAGCTCATCGAAGTACAGAATGAGATCTATCACTTGAACTACTTTCTGGCTTAGACTCCATGGACTTCCCTTTGGAGAGAAGGGAGGATAAAATACATGTGTTAAAGTTCTTTTCAATACTTTGGTACTCACCTAATAGAGGGTAACACAAAAAAGGGAGAGAGGCTTGCCACAGATCACCAACAGGGTTGAGCTGTCTGAGGAGGTTTCATGCTGTGCCCAGGGACACTCAGTACCTAGCAAGTGTGGCGGTGGTGGCCAGCAGCAAGAATGACATCTACAGACCTGTGGCTATCGGAATAACACAGCTATTGGGTACAGTTTATGTGGTAGCTATAAGCAAATGGGAGACACTTTCTAGGGACTCCCCAAAACACTTGGGGTGGAACTTTCTAGGGTACTGGGTCTGTTTCCTGCAGTATCGGAGAATGTAAGAGCGGGCAAAACAGGCTACAAACTCTCATTTGCTAAGGTTGTCCCTTTTTTTCCATTTCTACATCTTTGTCTCAAAAAACTGGGGTAGGCTTTCATTTAAAAATAAACTAGTCTTCTCCCTATAAGACGTATTAGCAAATTCAGGTTGTGACTAAGTTATTTTTCCCATCTGCTGTTTGATTTTTCTTGTTGTTTACTCCCTGTTCAGTAGAGCTCAACTACTGCAGTTATTATTGCTCTTGCTTAGTAGACAGGCTACACCCCCACATGCTTGCTTTCACTGATGTCACCATGGCATCACTTGGTCACAAAGCTGTGTTCAACCACAGCTCTGTCTTCCCTGCTCTGTAAGATCTGGGCTGCCTTTTGTTTTATGTTCCACGGTGTCTTGTTTGTGCCATTCTTAATTTACACGGTAGAGATGCTATCATCACCAATTAACATTTTTCAAGGGCCCCCTGCATGCACGGCACATTGGGACTAATTTAATATTCTCTTTGTTTCAGATATAGCAGGTGGATCCTTCAAATGGATTTTTAAGTATCTCAGTGATGAAGAAGAACAGAGGCATCAGTCAGGATTTGGGAAGACAAGCCTTTGCAGAACATGCTTTAAAAAGAGCATCAAGGATTGGTATTAATATTTGAAAGTTTCCTTCAGCAAACAAATGACAAAAGTAAAAGACACTGCATTCGTTGCTCCTGGAAGAAGCCTTGCCCCCGTCCATTCAGACATCTGCCCTTCGTTTGTGGCATTTCCCTCTTTACTTATTTCAGCCCTTCTGATCTTCAAGGCTGAGTCTAAATTTTTCTCCCTGAGGCATTTTCTCATTATCTCCGCCCTTGGGGTGACTCCCTCCTCCAATTCCGATAGCCCTTATCACTTATACCAGTCATTTGGAAATTTACCACATGATGCATTATACTCTTATTTAATGAATATTTGTTAATACTCCTCAAGTATATTAGAGAACTGTCTACACCATTTCTTTGTTTCCCATTCTCAGGGTCAGCACGGTGTTCTGTCAATCGTAGAATATATTAAAGTCTATTAAAATGAAACCGAATTTTTAAAAAAGGGTGGGAGGGGAGACAGTGAGACTCACAAGCATCATTAATTAACTTTTTCTAATGTAAGAGTTATATGTACATTTTTTTTTGAGGGTGTATTGGAGAAGGCAAGAACACCACTGGAAATCAGCAGTTTGTCATTCCAGATATAATAAATTCTTTTTTTTTTTTGCCCTGCCTAAGCTGTATTTATTTTTTGGCCTAGCCCTTTCGATGTGGCAGTAAGTAGTCTACCATGGCTTTCGGTTAGCAGTGGTTCTCAACTTTGGCTGCACATTAGAATCACCTGGGAATCTTTTTTTAAAATCCTGATTTCTGGGCCTCATCTTCAGGAAATTCTGTTTGTTACTAATGTTGTGGCCCCACCCCATAACAAAGAAACAGAATTTCCGGAGGATGAGGCCCAGCAATCAGGATTTTAAAAAGATTCCCAGGTGATTCTAATGTGCAGCCAAGGTTGAGAACCACTGGGTTGTAGGAACTGATATTCAGGAGAACAGACCTCATCACTTTCCCTTCAGAAAAACAAACGTTCGGTTCCGTCACACATTTTGGAACGAAGAACACACCTTTATGCCTTATGACGTCAGGAACCTGGCCCCGCGAGGCCTGGGACCCATGAATCCCACCATCACCACCGACACCCATTGTTGCGCGGAAACCGCGATACCGGCAGCCGGCGAGCTGTTTCCCAGACGAAGCTCCCGCGGGGCCCCGCCCACCGCCGTTCCGGGAACCTCATTGGCCGGCCCTCCGCCCGCCGTCTGGATTAGCCCTCGGGATTTGGCACGGGAGGCGGGAGTCCCCCTTCCGGGCATCGATTGGTGAAATATTCATGACGGCAAGCAGTTTTCCAAGTTTCTATTGGTCCTTAGGCCTCCGAGTGGGCGGGGCAAGGCAGAGCAACGGGGCTCAAGGAGGGAAGCGCGGAATGCGCCGGCGCGTAGTCGGGGACGCCGGGCCGAGGGTTTTGCTAGGAAACCGACTGTTGTTGCCCCGCCCCCTCGGGGCTTTTGGTCCCGTTAACTGTCGGGGTGCGGGGGGCTCCAGTGCCGGGCGACATGCCGGTGCGCT
>NW_005353483.1:159711-162870 GCF_000412655.1 Myotis brandtii | reverse complement strand
TTCTGCGCTGCGCCCCTCGGCCCCTGCAGAACCTGCCAGGCTGGGCGCCTGCCTGCCACAGCCCTGGAGGATGCTCGTCTCCTCTTACCAGCTCCCTCTCCGCTCGCACTCGCTTCCGACTTAACCATGTGGTCCAGTTGGATGGTGTTGAGATGGGTTGGGAGGCTCCGTGGAGATGGCGGGAGAGCACCTTCCAGTGGGCTTCAGATTGGGACACTTGGCGCCCACCTCCCAGTTTAGCGTTTAAAGCCCCTCCCCTTGGAAACTTGAAAGTGCGCCTATCTTTTAAAGGCTTGAGAAATGGGATCTTGATAGGACAACGACAGGGTGTGAGAAACACATATTATTCATAGTCATGCATTTGGTTCGTTAAAATGTCTAGGTAGCTGACAGCGTCAAGCACCCTTCAACATAACGGCTTGGCCAAGCTTTCCACAAACCCCGACTGCCTTAGCTTTGTATCTTAAGGGTTTGTATCCAGATGGGGAGGGGGATTTGTCTTTCTTCAATTGACTTGGACAGAATTTTCAAAGGGACTAGGCATAATGCAGAATATTGTGTCCTCCTCGAGACCTTAATTAGGATAATTATAGTGGTGAGGCTTTAGATTGTCACTGTTATTAGAAAAGAGCTCAGGCTTTGGAATCAGGCAGCCAGCCGAAGGGTAGCTGTTCTGAGCCTTAGATTGCTGCGAGCATCTGCCTCCAGTGGTTGCAAGGATTAAAGGATATAACGCCTGTGAACTGCTTAGCACAGGGCCGGGTCAATATTAGCTATTGTGAAGGAGCTCTTCTTTGTTTATCAATCTTAAGTCTTGCAAACCTTTTTAGAGGTTCAGAAATGATTTTTACTGATGCCTTCTTTAAAACAACGCTCATGAATTACATTGTACTCCAATTGTACTTTGCATTGCAGGGGCTGAGTGAATACCAGAGGAACTTTCTGTGGAAAAAGTCGTACTTATCAGAGTCCTGTAATGCCTCAGTGGGTCGAAGGCACCCATGGGCTGGACTTAGATCAGATCAATTAGGTAAGTTTGGGAAACGAATAGTCATTATTACTTGAATAAGCCTTGGGGTAAGTTTGCAAAATGATTACAAAATTGTGAAGCATTGGATCCGTTGGCCTGGTTGACTTACGTATTTGTTTATATGACAAAAATTTTTTTTTAGGGTTTACTATAGGCCAGGACCATTCCTAGCTTCTAGGGAAATAGTCTCAAACTAGACAAAGACCCTTAAATGTAGGGAAGAGCAGAACAAGTAACTTATTAAATAAGCTAGGGCCGTGGTCGGCAAACTGCGGCTTGCGAGCCACATGCGGCTCTTTGGCCCCTTGAGTGTGGCTCTTCCTAAGCCTTAGGAGTACCCTAATTAAGTTAATAACAATGTACCTACCTATATAGTTTAAGTTTAAAAAATTTGGCTCTCAAAAGAAATTTCAGTCGTTGTACTGTTGATATTTGGCTCTGTTGACTAATGAGTTTGCTGACCACTGATAGGGGATTTCAGGTTGTTTTTTAAAAGTGTAGGCGAGCATGACAGATACCTTTGGGGAGGGATGGATTGGAGGAAATGTACTTTAGATTCGCTATTTGAGCTGATATATGAAAACAGAGTAGACAAGCCTGGGGAGGAGTATTCACAAGGTATTGAGGAATTGAAGCGTAGATAGATTATGTTGCCCAAAGTTCACAGCTAGTAAATGATGGGACCATGATTTGAAATCAAGTCTGTACTGTTCAAAACCGTGAGTTCAGAGGCCACATTCTTGTCATCATACATGCTTCCTCCCTTTATACCAAGGAAGTCAGAGCCCTGGGCCAAGGTTTCCCAGAGTCTGGCAGAGGGGAAAAGAGAGGGACTGACTTTATTCTACCTGCTTCCTTAATTCTTCCTCACTAGAGTATAAAATCTCTGAGAGCAGCACTTTGAGTCTGTCTTTACCACCTTGTTACACTCTAGTTCTTATTATCACTAATTTCTGAATGAATGAATAAGCCTGAGTTTGAATCCACATTAGCTGTGTGACCTTGGCAAATTTGGCCTATTTCACCAAGTGAGACTTAGGAAGCACATTGCACAGAACTGCTGGGAGGGATTAAATGAGCTGTTGCCTGTTAAGGGTCAGACCCATATATACAGATGAATGCTTGGTGCCTCACATGTGACATATGAAAGTGCCTGATGTGTAGTAGGTAAGTTCCTCAAATGTTAGCTGTTTTGAGCCAGGAGAAGGAAAGGCTTATGAGTAGGTGCCAGGCCTGGGAAATTAGTAAAATGAGGGTGTTTCCTGGATTAGGTTTGGGAAATAAAGGGAAGAGTTGAATATAAGGGTGGCTCTTTTAGGGATCCTTTGAAGTGTCGGAATCTTTGCCCAGAGCCTGATTCCAAAGGCTGGATGTCCCTGTTTCTTGGGCAGGGTAATGCTCATAATCCTCTCCAAATGATCAGAAGCTCCACAAATTTGATTAGATAAGAATCCAAAATAAATCTCTCTTACATTGTGGATGCTCCACTGAGGGTCTAGAGCAGCCGTGGGCAAACTACGGCCCGCGGGCCGGATCCGGCCCGTTTGAAATGAATAAAACTAAAAAAAAAAGACCGTACCCTTTTATGTAATGATGTTTACTTTGAATTTATATTAGTTCACACAAACACTCCATCTATGCTTTTGTTCCGGCCCTCCGGTCCAGTTTAAGAACCCATTGTGGCCCTCGAGTCAAAAAGTTTGCCCACCCCTGGTCTAGAGGAAAATTGGGTAACCAAATAGTTGCCTCCATGTCCTTTTAACTTAGATGAGGTATGTTTGAGGGTTGAGAGGTAATGAAATGATACTTTGGAGAATGATCTATACTAATAAAAGGGTAATATGCTAATTAGACCAGGAGACCTTCCGGAAGACCTTCCGGACATCCTTCCGGACAAAGCCATGGTGGCGGGGTCAAGGCAGAGGCGGTTAGGGGTGATCAGGCTGGCAGGGGAGGGCAGTTGGGGGGGAGCAGGCTGGTAGGGGGGGTCGATGGGAGCGATCAAGCCGGCTAGGGTGGGGGGCAGTTAGGAGTGATCAGGCCAGCAGGCAGAGTGGTTAGGGGCGATCAGGCAGGCAGGCAGGCAGGTGAGTCGTTAGGAGCCAGCAGTCCCAGATTGTGAGAGGGAT
>NW_005353483.1:148942-159680 GCF_000412655.1 Myotis brandtii | reverse complement strand
CCCCCCCCCCGCACGGATTTCGTGCACCGGGCCACTAGTACATTATAAATGGAGGAATGGTCTAGGGAGGCATGATAATGGAGAATATTAGGTAAGGGGGAGGCCTGAGTTGAGAACTCCAGGATGTTCATAAAGGAAAGTGGGAGGTTTGCCAGGAACAACAGTGGTGTTACCTAGGACTGGCTGGGTGTTCTGTTAACAAGTATATTTTTCCCCCATAGTGTATTTTTGCTGGTGCTGGGAGATAAGGGGAGGCCACTTGAAAATCTTCTCCATTTATTTTGTTCTTCTACCAGAAGCGCCTGTCTGTGTTAAAGCAGAGAAAAATCTAGTGGGCTTCAAACTTCAAGCTTTCATACCCCTAAAAGAACTTAAAAGGTCTTTATATTCTTTCACATTTATAAGTTGATATTTAATTTTTTTATCATAAGTGTGATAAAGTTTCAAAAATGTGATTTCTGGTATATTAAATATTGTACATGTATTTGACATATATTTTGTTAAAACTGGAGCTTCCACTTTAGATCATTCAGTTTATGGTAAATGTTCATCATAGATATAATTGATAAAGTTAGTCCTTGGCAAAACTAATCAAAATTATTTTCTGTGAGAAAAAAGAGGTCAAACTTTTCAATCCAAATAAATGAGTTAATATGCATATATGCATTTCACATGATGACTCTCCACACCTGAATTTTAATTTAAGATAGGTAGAGATGTGGAGCTGGGTGAAATAAGGCGTGGCTCCTTTGTTATTTCTAATCTCTGCCTTCTTTGCTTTGCTGCCAGAGTTATGTTTTCTTGAATTGTCCCTTTGTTTTCCTTCCCTACCTATGAGATATTTTTTATTCCCCGAGGCTGGTTGAGAGGTGTGTCTGTCTTTTGTGAAGTGGGAAAGGGGTGATTACGAAAGGTGTGGTGAGAAATAAAACTACCGATGGCAGGTGCATCTCTTAGGCAGATCACTGTCAGGAAGTAACATATGGAAGTTAGGATCTGGAAAATGATTTCCTTAAGCTGCCCATTTCTGTTTACCCTCTCCCCCCACCTTCAGAATATCTATATATGCCTCCAGACATATGTGCACCCATTTTGAAGACTACTGGTCTAGGGGAGCCTTGAAAGGGTGGGGACTCTGTCTGTGGCCAAAGGTCAGAACATCCACGATAGAGACTAAAGAACTATGGTTTTGTTGTTGTTGTTGTTTTTTTACACCTCATGCGGATTTTCTGTCCACCTCCTTCTCCTTCCCTTCCCTTCTAGTCTTATCTTTCTTCCTCACTCTGTACAATCTTCTTTCTATTTAAAGAATGGCACCAAACTGGGGCAGTATCTTAGTGTCTGTCATTCCACCAAGCTCCTCTTACCTCGAAGCAGGTTAAGTTTTTGGACATTTGTTGCCAGACAGAAATATAAAGAAATAGTATCTTAGCTCTTGTTAAAAGGGTTCATTCTCTTTAATTCTCAGGAAATCAAGGCAAATGTAGAACCAAGATCCATCATAATGACACCTCATCCCTTCTCATCTTGGTCTGCTGTGCATAAGAGAAGCTTTGTGAAAAGTTCCAAATTTTGACAGTACCAGGGCCCATTGTTCTGTTAAGTAGCACAGGAAAGAAATTAGAAACGGAGCAGCATGTGCTGCTTGACTTGCCAGGCCATCACGTTGTGGTTCTAGTGACTTGTGTGAGGATAACTTGAACATTGTGACCCCAATTTTAATATTTTTATGGTCAAACTTTTAATATTTCTTTAAAGCAAAATTAAAGATTTTATGTTGAAAAACTGCTTGGATTCTCAGCTGAATTTTATATTTCATTTCATCTCTCATAAGTGTTATTAAAAGTTGTCTTTGTAACCTTATGCTTTGGTATCTGCTACTTTTGTATACTCTATTTGTAGGAATCACAAAAGAGCCAAGTTTTATTTCAAAAAGAAGAGTCCCTCAAAATGACCCACAGATTTCAAAATTTCTTGAGTGGAATGGAGCTACCTCAGAGAACAGTGTGGCTGTGTCACCAGAACCTGAAGCCCCAGAAGCACCGGAATCACAAGGGGCAGAACAAAAAGATGTTAACCAAGAAAGGGTTCTTGCACTAGAAGCCACCAAGGTTCCCAAGAGAACCACGTGTCACTCTCCAGACTCCAGAGCTGAAAGGGCTTCAGATATCGTGGAAGATAATACGGATGCAATAATAAACCACATACCAGTTAATGAAAATGTGGAACAGGAAAGTTGTACCAAGCTTCTCTCAGAAAAAACAGATAATAGGGTAAGTATATTCACTGCATTTCTTTACAAAAGCATATAATTTTTTTGTAGATTTCATCATTTCAGTATTACTACATTTAATGTTTAAAATTTTTCTGTTTTTTTTTGTCTATAGCAGTGATGGCGAACCTATGACACGCGTGTCAGAGGTGACACGCGAACTCATTTTTTTGGTTGATTTTTCTTTGTTAAATGGCATTTAAATATATAAAATAAATATCAAAAATATAAATCTTTGTTTTACTATGGTTGCAAATATCAAAAAATTTCTATATGTGACACAGCACCAGAGTTAAGTTAGGGTTTTTCAAAATGCTGACACGCCGAGCTCAAGGTTCGCCATCACTGGTCTATAGCATAGTTAACAAGAGGCTATTGACTTTATTGTGAATTAGTTCTATTCTTTTTTTCATTAATTCTTTATTGTTTAAAGCATTACATATGTCTCCTTTTTCCCCCCATTGACCTCTCCTCATCACTCCCACCCCCCAGTACATGCCCAAACCCCCCACCCCCCTAGTGTCTGTGTCCATTGATTATGCTTATATGCATGCATACAAGTTCTTTGGTTGATCTCTTACCCCCCACCTCCACCCTCCCCTGCCTTCTCTATTCTTAATAGTCACTTTGTACTGGTCATACCAAGGTATTTCTTCATTGGGTGGACAGCTTGCTTCTGGATTTTATTCATCATATATCAGTACCTGAGTCCTAAGGGAGAGATCAAGTTGAGACAGAGAAGGGGAGTAGGTCATTACCTCTGCCAGGGATGGTGAGCTGACTTCTACCTAGGCTCTTTTCAATTTATTATTGTATACCAGGAAGAAAAAAACAAACAGAATCTCAATTGATGAAATGCAAAAGAAAGGAGAGTTTTGGCTGGATCTCAAAGACCTTGCCGTTCTCTCTTATGTCATAGCTGGCCTGCAGAAGGTCCCTGGGAGCACATAAGCAGAGGCTGCAGGGACCTGTGCAGACATCTCACTGCCTCCCACGTTTTTCTCCATTGCACTGTGCTGCTTCCCCATTTCATGTCCACTGCTGACTGGAACCACGGAGAGGCACTTAGAAGTGCCGGAGAAGAATCCATGGCTTGTGAAAACCAGGGTGCATAGGGGAATCAAGGAAGGTGATGTGTAAAGCTGGTTAGCAGGGGGAAGCGCTGTCCCAGAAGCAATGTGTTGGTGAAGCAAGAGGCTGTTATTTCTCAGTAATGGATTTAATTGTAAATAATTGGTAGGAAGGAACTGAGAGTTTTTTATCTTTTTCTGGGATGCATAATAATTTCTTGACAGTATTAAAGGAATTTTAAATAGTTTGAAAATTTAAAAGGTATATTATCAGTTGAGAAAAGTTGTACAACAATGTGGATATAATTAATAATGCTGTACTGTAGACTTAATTTGTTAAGGGTGAATTTCATGTTATGTTTTTTTAACCACAGTAAAAAAGAAAAATGTGAATGGAAATTTTTAATGACTTTGGGTGGGATTGTTTTTCCCTAACAGTTGGATAGATTTCTGCAGAAGAAAGCTGGACTGACTGTTTCTCCTTCACAAAGTGCCTTGAGAAATTCTGAATATCAAAGGCAGTTTGTTTGGAAGACCCCTAAAGAAACTGCGCCAGTGTTTGCAGCCAATCAGGTAGTTTAATGGATGTAATATATTTTTGAATATCATCATTTAATCTAATTATGCAGATTTACATAGAACTAATTGCTAAAAGAAATAAGATACTTAAGTAGGACTGGAGGTAGGTTCTAGAGAAGTGAAAATGAGAGTCTTGCTAAAATCATTTGATTACTTCTGATTCATACTATATTGTCCTAGGCTACTGATGATCATTGTTGCCAGATGTACTATCTATGCTAAGTATGAGACAGGGCAATGAAAACTTTTTTCTCAACTGATAAGGTTTTGCATGCTGTGAGTTCTTTTATTTATTTAAAAATTAACTCGGTTTTATTCTAAAATGTGTTTAGTTGACTAATACATGTATTTTGTCTTCTAAGAAAGGCATAACTGCCTTGGATATTTATTTCAATAAATACAAAATATCTTGACAGTAATAGAAGATATACAATTTTATCTTTTTATTAAATGAACAGTAATAGGAATTCACAGATAACTACATTTATAAAATTCAAAAGCTATAATGATGACTAAATGTGATATTAGATTCATTGTACCCTTACACAATTTTAGTATTGGATTACCATTACCAATAAATAAATACTCTTGTTTTACTACTGTCATCCTCAGTTCTTAGGCTCTTAACTCTTTTATGTTCTTAAACGTACTCCTAGGCCTAGGTAGGAAATACTTCCATTTAGAATATCCTCAGAGGCTCATGACAGCTCAGACTTGTTTCTCCTCATATTTGTGTTTTTCTTTATAAACACACACACGCACATACACACATCTCTTTACACATCCTCACGTTCATTTTCTCCTGTATCGCAACATTCACTTTAAACCCTTAAGTATTGAGAGGATAGTTAGATTTAGCTAGGCAAGAACATAAGTCATTTTAGGCTAAGATAATACCAGTGATTCTATATATTGTGGAAGGTTTGGGCTTATTTACTTGTTATTCAGTTTTTAAAATACCTGAAATTTATATAACATTTTAAAAAACATACAAAATAATATAAAATGATATATACCCTTTATGAATCTAGTAAGTAGGATCAATACTTTTGCTGGCTTACAAGTATTCTTGGATAGTAAGTGTACCCAAAAATTACTTAATACCTAAGCGTTATAAATTCTTCAGTTTTTATAGAGTATGTCACCTTTGAAATAGAGATGATTCCAATTAAAGTCCCATTAACAACTTTTACATATTTCAATGAGACTATTATATAGAAATGTTCTTTTTCATAGGATTAGAAATATAATGTAAATCACTGGCAATACTATAGTAGTTTTATTGCTTTTTTATGAGGGTTTCAAATAATTTTTTTGGAAAGCAAATACCCTTTGTTACTTCAAAGCATATCAGTTTCAGGGTCTGTGGACTGAAGAGCTCTTTGAAGAAATGAAATGCTTGCTGATGGGAACTTCTAAAGGAGCTGTTTAGTTCTGTTTTATCAGACTTCTGTTTTCTGGAAGGATGTCTTATATTAATATGTAAAGGAGTAAGCAATATTTGGCAGAAAAGTACTTGAGATTATATTGTATCTTAAAAAGATACACTGTTTGGATTCAATGTCTATGAAGATGTATTATTCAGAGTTATAAAGAAATAATATTATTTGAGCTTCCATCTTTTTCATTTGCTTTCCTTATAAACAGTAGTAATATACTATAAAATTGAAACCATATTATGAAGTATTAAGATAAAAGGAAACATTTTAAAATAGGAACATAATAATTATGTGACTTTTCCCTTGCCTTAAACTAAAAATAAGCAAAGAAACAAAAACTGAACAAATGAACATACCGGATATTCAAAATGTTCAGTATTTTCTATTGCAGGAAGAAATACATGTTGAGGGGAAAAAAAATGGTAGAGCTGACAATAGAGTTGCCTTGTAAAGCTAATTTCTACTTTCATATTATTAAAATACTAGAGGCCCAGTACATTAATTCATGCACTGGTGGGGTCCCTCAGCCTGGCCTGTACCCTCTTGCAATCCAGGACCCCTTGCAGGATTTTGGACTGCCAGTTTTGGCCCGGTCCCTGCAGGCCAGGCCGAGAGAACCCCACTGGTGCACGAATCCATGTACCGGGCCTCTAGTATGCATATAAGATCTTTGGTTAATTTCTTCCTGCCCTCTCCCCTCCTCTCTTCCCTCTGAGATTCATCAGTCTGTTCCATGTTTCCATGCCTGTGCATGTTGCCAAGCTGCTCACCGTAAGGAGGGGGTGGCGGCGGCGTGGGACTGGGACTGTTGAGTGGTGGTGGCGGGCTGCTTCTCGGGGTGGCCGTGAACTTAGCGGAGCAGTCTTTCTGATTGGTGTTTCAGGTCTCTTAGGATATATTCCTAGAAGTGGGATCACTGGGTCAAATGGGAGCTCCATTTTAAATTTTTTTTAGGAAACTCCATACTGTTTTCCATAATGGCTGCACCAATTGCATTTCTACCAGTAATGTACTAGGATTCCCTTTTCTCCACATCCTTGCTAGCTCTTGTCATTTGTTGATTTGTTGATGGTAGCCATTCTGACAGGTATAAGGTGATACCTCATTGTCATTTTAATTTGCATCTCTCTGATGATCAGTGACTTTGAGCATTTTTTTCATATGTCTCTTGGCCATCTGTATGTCCTCTTTGGAGAAGTGTCTATTTAGGTCCTTTGCCCATTTTTTAATTGGATTGTTTGTCTTCCTTTTGTTAAATTGTATAAGTTCATTATATATTTTGGATATGAACCCTTTATCAGATGTATCATTGCCAAATATGTTCTCCCGTATAGTGGGCTTCCTTTTCATTTTGTTGATGGTTTCTTTTGCTGTGCAGAAGCTTTTTATTTTGATGTAGTCCCAATTGTTTATGTTCTCCTTAGTTTCACTTGTCCTAGGAGAGGTATCCACAAACATATTGCTATCAGAGATGGCTGAGATTTTGCTGCCTATGGTTTCTTCTAGGATTTTTAGGGTTTCATTACTTACATTTACATCTATTATCCATTTTGAGTTTATTCTTGTGTATGGTGTAAATTGGTGGTCTAGTTTCATTTTTTTTTTTTGCATATATCTGTCCAATTTCCCCAACACCATTTATTGAAGAGACTGTATTTACTCCATTGTATATTCTTGCCTTCTTTGTCAAAATTAATTGAGTGTAATGGCTTGGATTGATTTCTGGGGTCTCTGTTCTGGTCCATTGACCTGTATGCCTGTTCTTGGCCAGTACCAGGCTGTTTTGATTACAGTGCCTTTGTAGTATAACTTGATATCTGGTATTGTGATCCCTCCAACTTTGTTTTCCTTTCTCATGATTGCTGTGGCTATTCAGGGATTTTTTTGGTTTCATATACATTTTTGGAGTATTTGTTCTAGATCTGTGAAACATGCTATTGGTATTATAGATTGCTTTGGGTAGTATGGACATTTTAATGATGTTAATTCTACCAATCCATGAACACAGTATATTCTTCCAGTTGTTTATATCTCCCTCTATCTCTTTTTTCAATGTCCTGTGGTTTTCTGAGTACAAGTCTATACCTCCTTGGTAACGTTTATTACTAATTATTTTAGGAATAAACTTTTTTGTTGCAGTGGTAAATGCCATCAATTTCTGGGCGTTAATTTTGTATCCTGCTACATTGCCGAATTCATTTATTACATCTAGGATGTATTAGTAGCTTAGAACACTTAAGCTAAAAATAAGCATTTTGCTCATTGTTCAATCAATAAGTTCTTTGGTTGATCTCTTCCCACCCACCCATCCACCCACACCTTCCCTCTGACATTTGTCTGTCTGTTCCAGGTAGCCATGACTCTAGTTCTCTTTTATTCGTCAGTTTATTTTGTTCATTAGATTCCACATATGAGTGAGATCACATGGTATTTGTCTTTCTCTGACTGGTTTATTTTACTTAGCATAATAATCTCTATGTCCATCCATGCTGTCACAAAGGGTAGGAGTTTCTTCTTTTGTACCACTGCATAGTATTCCATTGTTTAAAATGTACCACAGCTTTTTTATCCACTCATCTACTGGTAGGCACTTGGGCTGTTTCTAGATCTTGGCTATTGTAAATAATGTTCCTATGAATATAGGGGAACATATAGTCTTTCTGATTGGTGTTTCAGGATATCCTGTATAATAAAAGGTAATATGCAAATCGACCAAACGGCAGAACGACCGGTCACTATGATGCGCACTGACCACCAGGAGGCAGACGCTCAATAGAGGAGTTACCCCCTGGTGGTCAGTGCGCTCCCACAGGGGGAGTGCTGCTCAGCCAGAAGCTGGGCTCACTGCTCATGGCTGGGGAGTGCACTAGGGCTCCCTTTTTTCCACATCCTTGCCAGTACTTATTTATTTATGTGTCTATTTTTATGCCTCTTTGCCCATTTTTAAATTGGATTATTTTCTTGCTATTGTATTGAGTTCCTAAATATATTTTGAATATTGACCCCTTACGAGATCTAAGGTTTGCACATATTTTCTTCCATTTCATGCGTTGTCTCTCACTCTGTTGTTTTTCTTTGCTGTACAAAAGCTTTTAATTTGATACAATCTCATTTGTCTATTTCTGCTTTTGTTGCCCTTTGGATTTTATTTAGACATGTGAAATGAAATTATAGAGTCATATATAATTTGGTCTTCTTTATTTTCTGTGATTCAACTTTATGCGTGAAAATTTTTAACCTATTGAAAAACTGAGTTCTGTGTAATTAACAAAAAATTAAACTAAACTAATTTTTGTTTTAAGGTTTTCCACAATAAAAGCAAATTTGTTCCACAATTCAAAGGTAACTCAATAATCCATGAAAGTGAATACAAAAGAAATTTCAAGGGTTTGTCTCCTGTGAAAGAACCAAAATTAAGAAATGATTTGAAAGAAAACGGACATTTTGAAACAGTATCTCCTGATAAAAAGGTATTCATCAACTCTTTAAACAAAACGAAATCCTCATTTTAGACTCATTTTTTTTTTTCACTTAACACTACTTGGCATTTTTGTTATTAGCTAGTTCATTAAGCCATTTGTTTGTTCATTAAATGGCAGATGTTCATTGAGCACTTAGTAGGAACTGGGCATTGGATAGCTACTGAGAATACAATGATAACTATGCTAAGTTCTTAGCCGTTCTTGGGCTGTTGGGGAGACAGAAGTGGAAATAGCTAAATGTAATACAGTGTGATGAATGCTTCACAAGTACAGCAGGTAAGTCTGCTATGTCTAATATCAAATGATTGACCTTATAGTAATGTGGGCTCCACAAGTAACAGCAGTAACAGAAACACATACTTTAAATTAAATAATGGAAATAAAACATAAACACACATACACACTAGTATTTTATTTTATTTTTTAAAAATATTTTTACTGATTTTTTAGAGAGAGAGAGGAATGGTGAGGGAGGGAGAGAAACATTGATGTGAGAAGGGAACATTGATTGGCTGCCTCCTGCATGCTCTCCATTGGGGATTGAGCCCACAACCCAGGCACGTACTCTGACCAGGAATTGAACCAGCGGCCTTTTGGTGCACTGGACAATGCCCAACCAACTGAGCCACAGCAGCTCAACATATGTATTTTAAATCAAAGTTTTAGCATGCCAAATCATAGCCAGTGTAATTCACATGCTTTACCTCAGGATATACAAACACTTGCTGCTTTGTGAAATTATTTAAGTTGTAGCATCAGGTTGAAGTTATTGTAAATTATAGGTAAACTAGAGGCCCGATGCACAAAATTTGTGCAAGTGTAGGCCTTCCTTCCCCCGGCTGCCAGAACTGGCTTCCCTCACAGCCCGAGCTTCGTCTGGAAGGTCATCTGGAAGGATGTCTGGTCTAATTAGCATATTATGCTTTTATTGTTATAGATGGGGTATAAGTCCTACATTATATCTGATATTTTATGGGTTCTAAAAATAGAAATTATATGACTAAAAGTAAAACTTTTGGGGCCTATGTTGTTCTTGGAGAGAAAAAAGAGTGGTTAAGTTATTAAGTAAAGCAATGTGGTAACTTATTAGTTGGGGCCTTATATTTAATTAATATAACATAATTCAATGTAAATTTAGAGTATCAAGGGCAAATGTAAGATCACTGCTCAAAAGGTAGTAATGAAAAGTTTATTTACTTTGGTATTTATTTGTTAATTAAAACTTTTTTTCTAGCCAAGGAGCTAAAATTTTAATTGTTAGAAAATGAAACTATATCCTGAGCTATACTTCAAAAAAGTAACCAGATAAACTAGTTTCAAAACTTGTTTGTTGATTTCTTGTGATTTCTATGTTATCTTTAGTAGTTAAAGCTTTCTTCTAAAAACAAAATTGTAATACAGTATTCAAGTAAACTTTATAATATTTATGCTTTTAAATTTTTTCATTTTAGTGTAATAAAACAGACGATTCTTTAAAATTAGAAGCAGAAATGGAATCAAAAGACTTAAGCCAGCTTAAAAAGAAGGTCACTCCTTGGAAACATCAAAGGCTTGGGTACGTATTTTATAAGATAAACTAGAGGCCCGGTGTACGAAATTCGTGCATCGGGGGGGGGGTGTGTATCCCTCAGCCCAGCCTGCACCCTCTTCAATTTGGGACCCCTCGAGGGATGTCTGACTGCCCATTTAGGCCCGATTGCCCCTAATTGCCCTCCCCTGCCGGCCCAATTGCTCCTAACTGCCCTTCCCTGCAGGCCTGGTCACCCCTAACTTCCCTCCTCTGCAGGTCTGGGCCCCCCCAACTGCTCTCCCCTGCAGGCCTGGTCACCCCTTGCCCTCCCCCCCTGCAGGCCTGGTCGCCTCTAACTGCCCTCCCCTGCAGGCCTGGTCCCCCCA
>NW_005353483.1:145086-148802 GCF_000412655.1 Myotis brandtii | reverse complement strand
TTGCATATTACCTCTTTATTATATAGGCCTGGTGCACAAAATTCGTGCATCGGGGTGTGTGTCCCTCAGCCCAGCTTGGACCCTCTCCAATCTGGGACCCCTCGAGGGATGTCTGACTGCCCATTTAGGCCCAATGGTGGGATCGGGCCTAAATGGGCAGTACGACATCCCTCTCACAATCCAGGACTGCTGGCTCCCAACTGCTTGCCTGCCTGCCTGCCTGCCTGCCTGATTGCCCCTAACTGCTTCCGCCTGCCAGCCTGATCACCCCCTAACCACTACTCTGCCAGCCTGATCGACGCCTAACTGCTCCCCTGCTGGCCCGATTGCCCCTAACTGCCCTCCCCTGCCGGTATCTTATATAGGATACCATAGTATTTAGATGATTGGCATGATGAAATATTTACTCTTATTTCTTTTCTGTTAGGAAGGTGAATTCTGAATATAGAGCAAAATTTCTGAGCCCAGCCCAGTATTTATATAAAGCTGGGGCATGGACACAAGTGAAGGAAAATATACCAAATCAGGTGAGTCTACATAAGCTCAATAAGCCCACATTTTCTTTGAGCCTTTATCAGTAATAGATTTAGTAATAGAGACAATATAAAGATGTATGATACAATAATAGCAATAAAAATATCAGGAACTTAAAGTTGTATGTATTAGGATATAATTTATCAGTGTGTTTACTTTTTAAAAATGCCAACTAGCTCCTTAGAGATTAATAATGGATTATTATAAAATCTTTAAAGTTAAAAATATTTTTACAGTTGATATTTGGTTGTGTTAATAAAGTCAGTTTATAGAATTGTGGTATGATATATTTGATTATTTTATAACATCCAGACTTCTACCTTTGCAACTGAAGATTAATTAATTTTCTAGATTAGTTTGTCTGACAGTGGAAGCCACTATCATTGTTTACCATTACAGTCTGTAAGTACAGGGAGGGAGTGGCCTGTGCTGATAGAGGTTTGGATTACTAATATGGTGTCAGGATACCCTGACATATGGGGGAAATTCTGAGAATCCTTAAAGAAAGGTTTGAGGGAAAGAGTAATCCTTGAATTATTAAGTGCTAGTTTAGTACTAACTTCTTATAGTCAAAGGATAAGCAGTGGAACTTTTTTGGTTTTTGTATAGTTAGCATCTTTTAAACCACATCTTGAGGGTTTTCTGCCTTTTCTGTGTGAATTAGCTAAATTAAAACATATTAGTTTAGGTTATACATCAGTAAATACTCCCTCCCCCTATCATTGTAAAGAGAGGAGTAATTTGAATGGGGAATGAATCTTTTATTTAACTCTATACTTAAAACCATGGTTAACAATTGCATATCATCAGCTTCTGGGGGAAGGCATTGGCACTTTGAGTTGCTTGCTGGCTTTTTGCACTGTTAGCTCCCAGATTCATGTTCCAGTGACTTCTATGCTCTGAATGTTGTTTCAGGAGGTTTCTTGATTCCTTCCACTATTGCTGCTCTCTACTTCCCTACTTGAACATGGCTCAGAGGCAATACAGTCAGTAAGAGACAAAGCTTGAAGCTGTCCCAGATTATTATTGGGGACAAATTTTATATATTCACTCTGGTGAGATCAAGTTAAAAATATGTGCATTGAGCAGTTTGTAACCATGCCAGACCTTGGCGAGAGCTCTATATCGAAGGAGTGTGGGGTGGGGAATGAGGAGGAGCTGGAGGCAAAGGCAGGACACAGAATGTGGCCATAGAGGACCAGTGTGGTGTTGGCCATTCTACCTGTTCTGTTTTTTTTTAAATATATTTTTTATTGATTTCATAGAGGAAGGGAGAGCGAGAGAGAGAGAGAAAGAAATATCAATGATGAGAGAGAATCACTGATGAGCTGCCTCCTGCATGCCCCCTACTGGGGATGGAGACCACAACCCACGCATGTACCCTTGACCGGAATCAAACCTGGGACCCTTCAGTCCACAGGCCGACACTCTATGCATTGAGCCAAACCAGCTAGGGCCCACCTGTCCTGTTTTTTAGGTGCTTCACTAAGTTGGTTCATGAGAAGCTCCTTGTTTTGGAAAAATTATCTTAGTCTCTGAGACTTCTTTAAACTAAGATGAGTTGGTATTTAGACATCAGATCTTAATGGACTAATGGGATCCTTATGTCTGATAGTCCTTATGCTGCCCTGATAGAAGAGAACATTTTTGTTGTTAATTTAAGAACTGTCTTTCAAGGTTTCCTATTATGATACCTTGGTGTGACTTTTGGGGGGAGTTTGTTTCATTAATTGCCATTAGTGGTGATAAATATTTAAATTAGTGGTATAGTTTGCCTTGACCTTTATTGGCAAAATAATTCAAAAAGTAAATTGAGTTAGAAAAGAATAAGAATTTTTAGTAAAGAGGTCAGTGACCACTGATGGTGATAAAAGTCTATAACCAGGATATAGACTTTAATGTGGCCACGTTTTATTTAAGTCTTAGGTTTTTTGTTTGTTTGTTTGTTTTTTGTTCTTTTTTTGTTACTGGAAGGCATTTACTGTGTGTGAAGTGTCTAAACATAAGGTACTCCTTTATTTTTTCACTCCTAACATTTAATGAAGGAATATTATTCACACTCATCAGTGCACTTGGATGTCAATGACTTTGTTATCTTATAATGTTAACTTATTTTTTGGAATCATATTACAATTTTCTAGTCCATATATCATCTTCATTTTCTTCTATGTTGTTTGAGATATTACTTTTAAAATCTATTTATAGTCTAGTCACTGGATATTGTATTCTAAGTCCCAAGTATCCAGTCATATAACATTAAGGTAGTTGGTTTTATTTGTCCAATGGTTGTATATTTCTTCATAATATAAACACTGGCATCTTTTTAAAATGCTCACTTAAAGGATTGTCTTTAATAATAACCGGCAATTGTAATTGTTAGCATGTATCCACAGAATAGCTATTGAATCCATGTTAGATTTTCTTTTTTCTTGATTGTTAGATAATCCAATAATTAAAATTACATTAAGATAATTGAAAAATTTTAAATAATTACAGTTGACATACAGTATTAGTTTCAGGTGTACAACATAGTGATGAGACATTTGCATACCTTATGAAGTGATCATACATAGTTATTATAATAATAGAGGCCCAGTGCACAGATTTGTGCACCGGTGGGGTCCCTCGGCCTGGCCTGTGCCCTTTTGCAATTAAGGACCCCTTGGGAGATGTCGGACTGCCGGTTTCTGCCCGGTCCCCACAGGCAGGCCAAGGGACTCCACTGGTGCAAGAATCCGTGCACCGGGCCTCTAGTATGCATATAAGATCTTTGGTTAATCTCTTCCTGCCCTTTCCCCTCCCTCCTTTCCTCTGAGATTCATCAGTCTGTTCCATGTTTCCATGCCTGTGTGTTGAGTGTCTGCCCCCTGGTGGTCAGTGCGCATTATAGCTACTGGTCAAACAAACAAATGGTTGCTTAGGTTTTTATATATATACTAGAGGCCTGGTGCACAAAAATTTGTGCACTCGGGGGTAGGGGGTTCCTCAGCCCGGCCTGTGCCCTCTTGCAGTCTGGGACCCCTTGGGGGTGACCACTTGCTGGCTTAGGCCTGCTCCCCAGAGGATTGGGCCTAAGTTGGCAATCAGACATCCCTCTGGCAGCCTGGCAGCCCTCGGGGGATGCCCACTTGCCAGCAGGGAGCAGACCTAAGCTGCAGTCGGACATCCTTAGCGCTGCTGAG
>NW_005353483.1:139566-144533 GCF_000412655.1 Myotis brandtii | reverse complement strand
TCTGGGTTTGTTTAGCTTCTATAATTGCAACATTGTTGCATCTGGAGCTCAGAGCTGGGCTGCAGCAGGCGGGGAACCTTGGCTTCCTCCGTCACTGGAGCAAGCAAGCCTCATGTTCGCTTCAGCTGTGTGGCTGCCAGCCACCATCTTGGTTGGCATATCTCGCTGATTAGCCAATGGGAAGGGTAGCGAAGTTACAGTTAATTACCGTGTTTCTCTATTATTAGATAGGATAGACTAGAGGCCTGGTGCATGAAATTCATGCACGGGGGGAGGGGTCCTTCAGCCCGGTCTGCACTCTTTCCAATCCAGGACATCCCTCGCAATCCGGGACTGCTGGCTCCTAACTGCTCACCTGCCTGCCTGCCAGCCTGATCACCCCTAACTGCCCTCCCCTGCTGGCCTGATCTCCCCTAACCTCCTCTGCCTTGGCCCCCGCCACTGTGGCTTTGTTGGGAAGGAGGACCGGACGACTGGAAGTTGTCCAGTTGATCTGGTCTAATTAGCATATAACCCTTTTATTAGTATAGATTACGGATTATATTCCCTATGCTATCCTTTACATCCCTGTGACATTTTATAACTGGCAATTTGTACTTCTTAATCACTTTCACCTTTTTCACCCACCCCTCTCCCATCTCCTGACCATCAATTTGTTCTCTGGGTAATTTTTTTTAAATGTGTCTTTCACAGATAGGGCTTTATTTAAGATAAAGTTCCACATTCTATAATTTGACAGACATTGTAAGGACTACTAGATATAAAGATGATGCCTCACTTTTGGGGGATGATTTTTGGAAAAAAACAGTTTTTATATCCCCCCCCCCCCCCCAGTTTTCTAAGTTTGAATTTTCTGTATATAGATTTTAAGTGACTTAGTTAAATTCTTAGTTGGGGAAAATAAATTCAGAAATGAAAACATTCTACTCATAGTGTTTATTATATCATGTAATCTGATGACATTACTTTACCTGTAAAGAGATGTGTGTGTTGTTTCAGTTAAGTTTGGAATGGTTTATTTATATCCTTTTTAGTGCCTATGGTTCTTGGCTGTAAGGATTGTTCTTACTATTGTGTACACACCATCAATTTTTTAAAACTCTTTCTACTAGAATGCCTTAGGAGATATCAACCTCCTAATTTTTGTTCTTGTTAATTTTTCCATTGATTTTTAGAAAGAGTGGAAGGGAGGGGAACAGACAGAGAGAGAGAGAAACATCAATGTGAGAGAGACATCCATTGGTTGCCTCCCGCATACACCCCAACCTTGGGCTGACGATTGAGCCTGCAATTGAGGTATGTGCTGTTGACTGGAATCGAACCTGCGACCCTTCAGTCCGAGGGCCAACAGTCTAACTGCTGAACCACACTCGCCAGGGCTCAACCTCCTAATTTTTATTTTAGTTTAGGATTATAGAAGTTTAAAATTATGTATTTGTAGAACATAACATTAACACTAAAATTATTAATAATGATTGCTGATAAAGTAAATTTGAAACATTGTTTTGAATGTCAGTAACAAATAGAACTGAGTAAATCAAAGTTTTACAGTATTTCTGTGTCTCTTCTCCCTTCTTTAAAAAAATTGATGTCAAATAAAACTGGATCACTGTGTCCGTGGAGAGCATATTTATCCATCCCCTCATTTATCAACCAATAAGGTCCTCCCACGTAGATAGAATGCAGCCTTCTTCGCTGTTCCTTTCCACTCCACCCTACACACAGTATAGGACTGACAGTCCCCCTTTTGATCCACTCTTTCAACTTATATCTCATTTGTTTATTATGGCATAAACCATACTAATATTATGATAATAAATTATCATAGAGGCAGTTTACTCCTCTACCAAATTGAGCACATTGAGTACAGGGACTTTCTTGCTTATCTTTGGCTACCAGCCTTTGGCTACCAGCTCAGGCGGTGCACTTAGGCCACACTCAGGACAGGTTGTGGAAACAATGTTTAAATGCTACATTCTTCCTTACCTCAAGGAGTTCATAGGTTAATGGGAGAGAATGACACTAGCAATTAATTCCTGTAGGATAAAATAAGTACTAATGGGGATATGCACCAAAGGCTTTAAGAACACAGAGGAGGAATCAGTGTAAGGCCAGCAGATTTTATCATATATTACAATTACTATTTTGTGGGATTAAAAAACTAGTATATATTTAATATATTTTTTAAAAGTTGAGGTTCTTCTGATTCCAAGGAATGCTGAGGAATTTGCGGGAGAAGCCTTGTGACTCTCTCATTGGGGGCTTCTATACTGATAGTAACTATATATAAAACTAAATTAAAACTTGGGCTTAGGGGGTTGGGACATTTTAGTAGTCATCCAGGGGCAGAGCATTAGTAGCAGTAAGTAGGAGTAGCCATGAAACATTTGAAACATGGGGTATGTATTAGAAATAAAATCTGGATTATATTATGGTACAGTATAACAAGGTTTTTGTGCATTCAGATTACCTTGGTTAATAATTCGACAGACTTAACTCATGTGTCTCAGTTCTACCTGTTAAATGCAAAAATCACTACAGTGAGTCCTCACTTAATATCATTGATGGGTTCTGTGACTTTAAGCAAAACTGTATAATGAAGCCAGTTTTACCATATACTAATTGATATAAACAAGAGTTACATTCCTATGGCATCTGATCAATGTTATAATGAAACAACGTTGAACGAAACCAAATTGAGGATCTGCTATACTCCAAATTTTCATCAAAGCATAGGCGTTGACAAAAATGATAAATGAACATGGGTCAGTTTTTTGGGCAGTGAAGAAAACAATATTTTGAATTATCCTTTAGTAATGTTTCAGGTTTGGTTCACTAAAGCATTTATATGGTTTCTTATGTCATGGCAGATGATGTCCTTTGACTCTGGCTAATTCACTAGAGATGTAACATTTTTTTCTTTGAATTCCACAGTGTCTTGGTACGGAGTTGAGGATATGTTTCTCCAATGCTAAGTTTTAGTATTTGCTTTTTTTTTTGTCTTTAAGTAAAAGCAAGGCGATTTAATCAGACAGTATCCAGATGGAATGCTAACATTCAACTTTATGATAGAAAAAATTAGGTCATTTTGAGAATAAAGATTGTTTTATTTTACTTACTTTAATTTTTATTGATGTAACATTGTTTATAACCTTTAACAGATGATTTTAAATAGGATTTAAAATAATTTATTACATTATGGACTTATATTTATGGAAGCCAGTAGGTGGCAGTATGATACATAAAATGAAAGGGTTTCAAAGGAGGGTAAGAGTCCATTTCATATGCAAATATGTTATTTCTATATTAGGGAATTCAGATCGCTTTATAGTTCATCAAAAAATTTTTTGTACTCTGCCACTTTGTTGAATATATTACAATTACTATTTTGTGGAATTAAAAAACTTATATATTTAATATATTTTTTTAAAGTTGAGGTTCTGCTGATTCCAAGGAATGCTGAGGAATTTGAGGAGAAGCCTCATGACTCACTAGGGGCTTCTATACTGACAGTAACTATTTATAAAACTAGGAAATTAAAACGAGTGCTTAGGGGGTTGGGGCATTTTAGTAATTATCCCAGGGTAAGGAAATTGGAATAGTAATTAGGTTACCTGTCATGGACAGCATCTTAGCCATACAATAATGTGGCTGGTTTTTGAAGTTATATTAACATATGTTGGTTACTGAATTAAATATTACTAAAATACCAAAATATTTGGTTGACAAGTTTGGTACATATATTTAGAAGGAAGAATAATAGGTATTTCATTGATTCCCATTAGTATTCATTTATGGTATTAACCTGTCATTAAGTATGTTTCTGTATTTCTCCCCTAGGGTACTCTAAATGCCATGTGGTATGCAGAGGTTCGTTGCTTTTTAAAAAACTATTATAATGCATAGAGTACTTGTGTAATTTCAGTTGAAATAAGAAGTAGGTGTCAATATTTTTCTTAGCTGCTACAGATTTCTCCCTATGTGCTGGCTTGAAATAACTGCATTGTGCTTTAGCTTGACTGTTTTAATTTATGCTTAAAAATTCACATAATTTGATAAACGTATGTGGCTATTTCTGTCTTCCATTCTCATTGGTCTCTGGTTGTATGTGTGCAATGTCTTTGATATGCTACTTGGTAATGTTTGCAAAGGAGCATTTACAGTAATGCATGATGTCTTAATTCTCCTGCGTAGGTTAAAGAACTCCGAGAGAAGGCTGAATTTTACAGGAAACGGGTTCTGGGCACACATTTTTCTCGGGACCATCTGAATCAGATTCTGTCTGATAACAACAGTTGGTGGGATGTCTCCTCGACCACGAGCTCAGAAGGAACCGTTAGCAGTAACATTAGAGCATTAGATCTTGCTGGGTGAGATGTTCTCTATGTGTGGTGAAAAAGTATGCTGTAGCTTATGTAGATCATGGAATTTTATAGGAAAATGACATACTACTCAAAATTCATCTTCTACTTAAATGGAGATATGCCAGCCATATATTATATTTTATTATTTTTAGTTTACTTTCTGAAAAATAAACCCATACATACTTGCTTTAAACACTTGTGTATAAAGAATACATAATGTAAATCTGGAAGACTGGATTTTATAATGTTCCTTGTTAATAATTAAAAATAGAATAGGGATGATTATACAGCAGCTGTAAAAGAACTTTAAAAGTAAGCTATTATTAGTACATATCCATTATCATCCTATCTAATAAAAGAGAAACATGGTAATTAGCATACGACCGCTTCCCATTGGCTAATCAGGGCGATATGCAAATTAACTGCCAGCCAAGATGGTGGCCGGCAGCCAGGCAGCTGGAAGCGAACATGAGGCTTGCTTGCTTCAGTGACTGCGGACTCCAACGTTCCCCGCCTGCCTTGCCGGCCTCTGAGCTGGCAGTTTGAAACATTGTAACAAATATAGAAGCTAAACAAAACCCCAGAAACCAGCTTTCAGCCGGC
>NW_005353483.1:111751-138836 GCF_000412655.1 Myotis brandtii | reverse complement strand
TTTTTTCACAGAGAGGAAGGGAGAGGGATAGAGAGTTAGAAACATCGATGAGCTGCCTCCTGCACACCCCCTACTGGGGATGTGCCAGCAACCAAGGTACATGCCCTTGACTGGAATCGAACCTGGGACCCTTTTGTCCGCAGGCCGACGCTCTATCCACTGAGCCAAACTGGTTAGGGCTGGTAACCATTATTAAAAATTAAAAATTGAGTCTATAGATCTTTCCATGTATATCCTATATAATAAAAGGCTAATATGCAAATTGACCGAATGACTGAATGACTGGTCGCTATGATGTGCACTGACCACCAGGGGGCAGACGCTCAATGCAGGAGCTACCCCCTGGTGGTCAGTGCACTCCCACAGGGAGTGGGCTTCAGCTGGCAGTCGGATATCCCCTGAGAGCTCCCGGATTGCAAGAGGGCTCAGGCTGCACTGAGGGACCCCCCCCCCCCCAGTGCACTAATTTTTGTGCACTGGGCCTCTAGTTTATTAATAAATTTCCATGGTTAATATGGAACTTAGGTCCTACTTCTATGGGAGAATTCTCTGCTGTGTTGGGCTTTATAGTGAAATGATCTAACTTTTTATAAGAGAAATAGCACATTAATTTGTAGCAAATAAAATAGTTTTTAGTTGTTACAGTGTATTAATATAGTCACATATACCAAATTAAACTATAAATTCGAATTATATGACATCTGATTTTAAGTTCATCACAAAACCTGTTCTTTAATAATGTCTGGAAAAGGTTAATCTATCTAAAGTATAAAATTTGAATCAGCTTACCAGATCCACAAGTACACTCGAGTTTGTGCACAAACTCTAATTGAGCAAGTTAGAACATGTGGGGTCGGTCCTAGTTTATGTGCATAATGCCAGTTTAGGGGATATGCATGAATTTTGTCAGTAGTGGTGCAGGCATATGTATGTGAAGGTAGGAGTAAGAGGAGATAAATATATTTTATTTTGGAGTATTTTAATGGCAATTCCAGATCATAACTTTAATATATTATACTATAAAATGAACTCTTAGATTTCCTTCTTCAATATCTGGGCAAGGCAATATCTGTGGGAAATGTATAGTTGTGAATATGGAAGGGAATGATGGAGTCATTAAAATTGGTATAACTAGAAAACTCAAACTATTCGAGTTTAAAATAAAACTTATTTTGTTATGCAGAGATCCTACAAACCATAAGACTTTGAAGAAATGTTCTACAAAACGAGAAGAAAAAAGGCCTGTCTTGGAAGAACAGCCCCAGAAAAATACCATGGAGAAACTGGGCATGTCAGATGCTCCCACCGTACCTGTTAGAAGGCGCCTGGCTTGGGATGATGCAGAGGTCACCAATGAAAACATACAGAAACAGCCGAGAGAGGAGGAAGATGCAGAGGACAGAGGAAGGGACAAGCAGGCTTATATGGGAGAGTTAGAGAAGTTGGAAGTACATGAAAAATCTAAGGCAGACAACATAAAAGAAGGGTGAGAGTTTTAAATTAATCAATATTTAGCAGCATTGTACACAGTTAATATGTATTTTGTTACTAATTAAGTATGGTGGGCTTTTGGTTTTATGACTAATGAAGATTTTATTTTAATCTCAGGAAGCAGGCATTCTACATGGTTTTTAATTTTATTTGATTAGGTATTTGAGTCATCTGAACTTAGTAATTGAACACTTGAATACTGAGCTACTTGGGGAGGAAGTAGTGAATGTTATTTTCATTTATGTCCTGCTAATTATGATTTGCTAGATTTGTGAATGTGTCTGGAAGAATGACTTTTCTTTATGATTTCAGGAAAACAGCTGATATTCTTAAATATCAGATGGTTATACCAAAATGAATGAAAAGATAATCCTATATAATAAAAGGCTAATATGCAAGTCGACTGAATGGCACAACAACCAGTCGCTATGACATGCACTGATCACCACGGGGCAGACATTCAATGCAGGAGCTGCCCCCTGGTGGTGAGTGTGCTCCCACAGGGGGAGCGCCACTCAGCCAGAAGCTGGGCTCGCTGGCAAGTGCAGCGGGAGCGGGCCTAAGCTGGCAGTCGGACATCCCCCAGGGGTCACTGACTGTGAGAGGGCACAGGCTGAGCTGAGGGACCTCCCCCTCTAGTGTTTGTTAAGTTAAAATATTTTGGCAAATAGCTAATTCCTATTGATTTATATGCAGATTTCTTTGGGGAGTGGTTCTCTACCATTGGTACTGGTGCTTTTTGTCCATAGTCCAAATCCCTTATTGTTTTTAAAAAATAGATAGTTCTTTTAAAAAATATATATTTCAGAGAGGGAAAGAGAGATAGAAACATCAGTGATGAGAGAGAATCATTGATCAGCTGCCTCCTGCATGCCCTCCACTGGGGATTGAGCCCATAACCCGGTTATGTGCCCCAACCCAGAATCGAACCATGACCTCCTGGTTCATAGGTCGACGCTCAACCACTGAGCCATGCCGGCCGAGCTCCCTTATCATTCTTTCATGAGTTTTGTAGTTAAAATGAGACTTAGGCTCTGATTTAATAAAAGAATTCTCTGCTGTGTTCTTGCTGACTTGCAGTGATCTTCCCTCTTTTCCAGTATTTCAGCCACTCTTGCCTGCATGTGGATTTATTCAGTTTTTCAGAAACAAAATGGTCTTATCTTAGAAGTTTTATACTTTATTATTGCACAATGATAGCAAATTTCCTGGAGAAAATGCTTCATAATAGATTATTTTAATTTGTAGGTCAGATTCTTCTTCTGTATCCTCAGGAAAAGGAGGCAGGCTTCCTACTCCGAAGCTGAGAGAACTTGGTGGAATTCAAAGGACTCATCACGATCTTACCACTCCAGCTGTTGGTAATAGGCAAACACTATGCAGCTCTTATTTCACCTGCCTTATCTACATGAAAATTCAGTTTAATTGAAACTTATCATCATCTGCATTTTTCCAGGTGGTGCTGTTTTAGTGTCTCCATCTAAAGTGAAGCCTCCAGTCCCAGAACAGAGGAAAAGAATGTCTTTGCAGGATGGTTTAGAAACTCCAAAGAGTGAATTTAGGAAGGTAACTATTTCTATTTTAGGGGAAAACATCTCTTCAGGAAGTGATTTTTTTAGTCACATGTAATAAATGAATGATAATTTCAGACTTTAGAAAATTTTGTGTAACGTATGTGGAGATAATCTGTTAACTATTTTTAGTAAGGCAGAAGCATTGAATTGTTTTTTCTGGTGTTGACATTGTATTTCTGCTATACACTTTCAAATCTTGTCAGTAGTGACTCAGCAGGAAGAGAAGAAAAACAGTTCTGTTTATTGAGTATCTAATGTGTGGCAATTGTGTTCCAGCTATATTTTAGCACCAAAGATATAACCTTATTGAACTTACATTCTAGTAGAGGAGACAATAAACAGGATAACTAGGTAAAATATGTAGTATGGTAGATGGTGATAAGTACTAAGAAGAAAAATAAAACGGCAAGTGAATACGAAGGGGCCAGGGAGATTCTCACTGAGAGGTTGGCATTTGAGCAGAAGCTGAAGTTGGTGAAGGATTGACCCATACGCATATCTAGGAAGGCATTCTAGGCAAAAGAACAGCAAGTGCAAAATCCTGGAGGTGAGAAGGTAGCTCATTTCTTCAGGAACAGAGAGCAAGAGAGGGAAAGTAGTATGGGTGATGAGTTCAGAGGCATAATGGGCCACTAAATTGTGTAGAGCCTTATAAGTCATAGCAAAGACTTTCAATTTTATTCTTAATGAAATGGGAAGCCTTTGGAGAGGCAGAGGAGTGATATGAGTCAAAATATTCAGGCAAGAATGATGGTCATTTGGATTGTAATGGAGGTCATATGATAAAGTCTGATTCTGGATATTCATAGAAAGTATAGCTGATAAGATTTGCTGATGTATAAGATATGGGGTGGGAATAATAGAAAAATAAAAGATAACTCAAGAATTTTGGCCTGAGCAATAAGGATGGAATTGCTTTTTAACTGAGATGGGGATGACAGTATGAGGAAAAGATTTGTCAGGGAAGACCAAGAGTTCTGTTTTGGACATGTTAAAGTTGAGAAGCTTATTAGTCATACAAGTAGACATGTTGAGTAGGGAGTTGATTGAGTTTGGAGTGTAGAGGAGAGGCTGGGCTGCAGATAGATTTGAAGGCTCTTTATCATGTAGGTGGTACAGGTATGTAAGTTCTTGAAACTGGCGAAGGTCATCAAGGAAGTGGATTTTAGAGAAGAGTAGGTGTATATAGGTCTGAGCCCCAGGCTTTTAATATTGGGAAGTTGAGGAGTAACCAGCAAAGAGACTGAAGAGAAGCAGCCACGAGGTGGTGGGAAACAGAAGACTGTGGTCTCCTGGAGGTGTCGAGGAGGCGGGAGTGCTAATGCTACTGATGGGTCAGTAAGGTATGAACACCGATTACTGGATTTAGCGACCTGGAGGTTGTTGGTGACCTTGAGAGAGGGCAGTTTTGGCAGTAGTGTGGGACAAAAGCCGAAATGCATGTGAGTTCAAGAGAACAGAGAGGAGAGGAATTGGAGACAGCATCACAGACAATTCTTTCAAGAATTTTTCCTATGAAAAGAGCAGAGTAAGGGAGTGGGAGTTAGAAGTGAGATCAAGAAAGAGGAGATAAGAGCACATTTGTATGTTGATGACAGCAGTTGTTTTTTTGTTGTTCTGAATATTTTTTTCTTTATTGATTAAGGTATTACATATGTGTCCATATCCCCCCATTGCAACCCCCCCCCCCCAACTCATACCCTCATACTCCCTGGTGTCTGTTTTAAAGCGAGAGAAAAGATGATGCAGGAGTGAGAGGAAAATTGTTGGAAAGATGTTCTTGAGTAGGAAAAAGGGCATAGGACCTGGCAGAGATGTGAAAGGGTTAGCCTTAGGCACTGACAGTTTCTTCATTGTTAAAAAAGGGAAGGCAGAACAAATTTTATGGGCACTGCTGATGAAATACAGGAAAATGTGGGAGCTTTTGGAAAGTCTCATTTGCATTTTGTTGGAATATAAAGCAAGATCTTGATGGAAATGAGGCAGGGGAAGAAAATTTTGGAGGTTTGAGGAAAGAGAATAAGGCATGAAATAGTTTTTTCAGATAGCGGGAGAGTGAGTGGGCCAGGGAAAGTGAAATATTGCAGGGCAGCGTTAGGAACCATTTTTGGTCAGTGGTCACAAATTTGATGTAAGGCCAGTCAGGATGGGTTGTGTGTTTTTCTCCAGGCATAGTTGGCTTCAGAGATGCAGGATAGGTAGAGAGTTGGATTTAACTGGGGTTCATGTTTTGTCAAGGGAGTGAGACCCAGTGAGAAAGGGAGTTAAAGTATATGTAGGACTTGTTGGACTTGGGGTACCCGTGGGGATTAATTTTAAAGTTAGGAGGTGATGGTCAGAAGTTGAGATTATGAAGAGGTTGCAGTTACTAGTAATGACAATGCTTAACATATAATCATGGGAGTAAGTGGCTAAAGTAAAATAGAGAACATTCAAAGAAGAGGTTGAATTTCTTTAGGGGATTTTGCTGAAGGCTATTCATAAGTTCCAGAGGGCACAGTGGAGAGTTATTAGGTATTGGGGAGAGGTGAGAGAATGGGTCAGAGTCCAGTCCCCCAAACCTGCTCATTTCTGGTACCCATTAAATTGTGTTGAAGGAGTGTGACTGGAGTGACAATATCTATCTAAACTATATCCTGTTACTTACCCATACCTATTACACATATTATTGATAATTAGCTTTTTTAAGAAAACAAAGGGGAAAAAAATGATTGCTGCTTCCCAGCAATCAATGGGGTGGATAATGGGAAATAACTAAATCTAGCTCCTGCTACAGCCCCTGGTAGTGCTGGTGGCAGAAAATTCACATCCAGGGAGTTCTAATCAAGTGGTTAATAAGAAGCCTGTTGGTTTGTTAAAAGAAGCGTGACAATAGGAATTCAGAGTATTGATAGGAATCTTTTGCCCCCCATGAACTGTCCTGCTACTTCCTCAGGAATCCAGGCTGTCATGTGGAAGGAGGGAGCTTCTAGTTAGCTTTGCCCACAGGGCTCACTACCCTCAGCTAAAATGAGTGACTCTAATCTATATTTGCAGCTGGATTTATATGTATTATTTTAATTTATTATGGAATTAAGTTTTTGAATAATTAAATAAAATTAATTAATTAAAATAGAGCAATATTGTCCTTTAACATTTTAATGCCAATATCCTCCTCATCGTATATAGCACAGCTGTAACATTTTAATTATAAACTCCTCTAAAATAAGCAGGCCTCTTATTAACTTGATTAGAACTCCTTTGATGTGAATTTTCTGCCACCAGCACTACCAGGGGCTGTACCAGGAGCTAGATCGGTTATTTCCCATTCTCTACCCCCTTGATTGCTGGGAGGCAGCAATCATTTTTTCCCCTTTGTTTTCTTAGAAAAGCTAATTATTAATAATATTTAAAATGTATTAAGTTTTCAATAAATAAATTAATTGAAATCATTCTACATTTCTTTTTACTATAGAAATTAGGGAGCATCCTCTATAATAAAAGCCTAATATGCAAATCGACCAAACAGTGGAATGACTGGTGGAACGACCAGTTGCTATGATGCGCACTGACCACCCGCCCCGCAGAGGGAGGTGACCAGCAGTGGTGGCGGGGGGCAGGGCTGGCGAGTGGTCAGCACCGGGCCGGCCAAGGCAGGTGCCAGCGGGGGTCCCCTGATTGCCCCGCCAGTCACCCCACAGATCAGTGCTAATTGCCGGCCAGGCTTGGGGACCCTACCAGTGCACGCATTTTGTGCACCGGGCCTCTATTATATTATCATAATATCCGGAAAATTTTTCCCAGCGGGGGTCCCCTGATTGCCCCGCCAGTCACCCCACAGATCATTGCTAATTGCCAGCCAGGCTTGGGGACCCTACCAGTGCAGGCATTGTGTGCACCAGGCCTCTAGTATATTATCATAATATCCGGAAAATTTTTTACTGTTAACTTTTAATGACATACTTTGAATTGTGGGAGTATTATGGTACAACAGTAATTTGGGTAACTTATATAGGGATGATCATAATAGGTAGCATTTCCTGAATGCTTACTTTTTTCTAGGCCCTGTGCTAAATACTTTATGTAACTTTATAATGAACTCTGGGAGATTGGTATTGTTATTCTTCTCATTTTTAGATGATGAAACTGGGGTCACACCAAATAATGTAGTAGAATTTGGGTCCAGGCAGTCTATTCCCAGAATCCACATTTTTAACTGCTGAACAATACTGTCTCATAGAACTTTAGAGTAGAATTTTCATGGTATTGTTTTAATCAAGTACCATTTATCCATTTTATAAATAATATTAAAAACCCAGTGTATGGCCCAGCTGGCGTGGTTCAGTGGTTGAGCATCAACCTATGGACCAGGAGGTTATGGTTCAGTTCCCGGTCAAGGCACATGCCTGGGTTGCAGCCTCGATCTTCAGTGTGGGGTGTGCAGGAGGCAGCTGATCAGTGATTCTCTCTCATCATTGATGTTCCTCCCTCTCCCTCTCCCTCTCCCTCTCCCTCTCCCTCTCCCAAATCAATAAAAATATATATAAAAAAACACAAAAACAAAATAAACAAAAAATCCCCAGTATCTGTTAGCTCACTTCATTCATTCATTAGGCAGATGTTTCTTATCCATTTATCCACATGAAGTAGCAAAAGTAGACATGGTACATGATCTTATGGAACCTACAGTTCAGTGAGAGAGATTCACATTATTCAAAGAATTCTCCCCTAAAAAGATAAAGTTAAAGCAAATAAGTTTCAAAGAAGTGCTATTCTGGAAGGAATTGACATAGTTCTAGAAGTCAGAAAGCTTCTTGGAAGTCAATTTAGTTGAGATATAAAGGAAGGGGAAGAGTTAACCAGGTAAAAAGAGTGGGGAGGAGAAGCATAGCATATGCCAAGATCCTATAGAGAGGAACAATTAGGGTTTTAAGAAACAGACCAGTATAGAGTGTGGCAGGGGGAAGATATGAGGCTAGGCTGGAAAAGATAGCAATATTGAGAATTTCTGTTATTATCTCAAGAGCAATGGAGAGCCATTGAAATATTTTAAGGAACTTTCTGGCTGCCATGGAAGGTGAAAGTAGGCTGTGGATACCTGTAAAAGGTCATTGCAGTAGTTGATGGCTTGAACTAAGGAGGGTTGGCACAGATAGAAGTGGATGAGACTGAAGAATTGTGTAAGGGAAACAATGTCGAGGCTTGGTGCTGGTTGGATAATAGGGGTGAGAGGCCATTAATGACTTCTGGGTTTCTGGCTTGCCCAAAAGGATTGATGGAGGTTGCTGTGCACTGAGGAAGAGAACTCTGGACAGGAACCACTTTTAGAGGGGGATATCAGGAGTTTCATTTTTATTCACTCAATTCAGTATTTAATGTGCTCTTACTATATGCCAGGCACTGTTCTAGGATCTGGGGATTAATTGATATTCAGAACAAAATCCCTGCCCTCGTGGAGCTTGTGTTTTTATGGGAGAAATAGACAAATTTTATAAAGACAATTTAAAGTAGTAGTAAGTGCTATGAATGAAATAAAACCACAAATGACTTCCAAGGGGTGGATGAGGCTGCTTTACTTTGGGCCATAAAGACAGGCACCTCTGAGGAGGTGGTGTTTTATCTAAGACCTGACTAATGAGGGGAGGTGCCCATGCAGAGATCTGGGGCACAGATTGTTTTCGAGGTAGAAAGAGCAGCAAGTGCAAGTGTATAGCAGAGTTTTTAAGGAGTGAAAAAGCTGGTATGACCGGAGCCTAGAGAGGGAAGAAGAGAGTAGGGAATAAGGTTGGAAAGGGGAGGCTGGATAACAAGTGGGGATGTTGTTCTGATGGCACTGGGAAGCCGTTGGAGGATTTAGAAGCAACAAAGCAAATATAAATCTCTGGTTTACATGGTAAATAAAATCATTCACTGCTCAGTGGAGAATGGACTGTACTGGGGGAGAGTGGAAGCGGTGAGGCCAATAAGGAGGCTTTAAGCTTAAAAATAGATCACAAAGTCAGTTAAATTAACCTGGGAACCCTCTGTGTTTAAAATATTCTACCGATTTCATTCAGGTCTTTTTAACAATAGTAAAACCATTTTCACAGAGACCTCAAATTCTATTTATATGTGTAGAAAATGAAAAATATCAAAGAACAGTTTTCCTAAGTGATACTTACGTAGTTAAAAAGGGAAGCAAGAAGATTCATAGTTTTTATCTTAATCTTGATTTAAAAATATGTGTTTGTTGGATAAGATCCTAGCCAGTGGTCGGCAAACTCATTAGTCAACAGAGCCAAATATCAACAGTACTTCTTCAAAATAGACTCGCCCAGGCCAAAAACCGACTTCTGTGCATGGGCCACGAAGTTTCAATCGCACTGTACGTGTGCGCCGGCACGTGGTATTTTGTGGAAGAGCTACACTCAAGGGGCCAAAGAGCCGCATGTGGCTCTCGAGCCGCAGTTTGCCGACCAGGGTCCTAGGCCATGTCTACTTTAAAGCAATGAGCTCTTTAATTGCAGAAAATGATGCCTAAGGTCAGAAAGCATTGTTTTGAATATTGCATTGATAAACTCAAAGTTTATAGCTAAAGGCAACAATTACAAGGATTAATCAGGAAAGTTTGGAGCTATATTTGATTTTACTGGTTTACATTCTCTTAAAAAAGTGAAACTACACAGAGACTTTTAGGATAATGATATGTTATCATTGTGGAAAATTTAAAAAAGTGTCAAAATAAAAAAAATGTCACACTGTTCAGGGACATCCACTTTTGAAATTTTGAATTATTTAGGTATAGAGTGTATTTTTTATCATACTGTAGATAAGGCTTTATAATCTGTTTTTTCTCACTTAGTAATGTATTATGAACATATTCCCATATAATTAAATATCATTTCTATATAATTTTTAATAGCATGATATACAGTCTATTGTTATACAGTCGTTGTTTTAACCACATGCTTATTGTTGAAATCTATTTTTTTAAAAAGTAGATGCCTATTGTTATTTCTTAATTTTTCTATTTTGAAATACATCCTTTAGTTAAATTTCTGTTGTCTTCTTTTGTGTAAATAATAAGTGGTGAAAGGATTCAAAATTTTAAGGTTTTAGCTATGTTTTGCCAACTTCCCCAAAAGATTGTGCTCCCAACAACACTGGTGTCATTTTTTTATATCCTTGCCAGCCCTGGGTATCATAGTTTGTTTTTTTCAAAAAGTAATCTTTGTAATTTTGGAGCTAAAAAATTAGTACTTCAATGATTCTATTTTGAAATATTTGATTATAAGTGAAGTGAATATGTTTGACATTTATATTTTGTATGTATATGAATTGCTTATACATATCCTTTTTCTACTTTTTAGTTAGGTTTATCTCTTACTATTTTTAAAGAAATACTTATGTAGCAATTATAGTAATTCATCAATCATATGTTATATATTTTCCTCAAATTTGATTTTTCTTTTACTTATTTATTTATCTAAATATATTTTATTGATTTTTTTACAGAGAAGAAGGGAGAGGGATAGAGAGTTAGAAACATCGATCAGCTGCCTCCTGCACGCCCCCTATTGGGGATGTGCCCACAACCAAGGTACATGCCTTTGATTGGAATCGAACCTGGGACCCTTCAGTCCACAGGCTGACGCTCTATCCACTGAGCCAAACCAGTTAGGGCTTTCTTTTATTTTTTAATGTTTATATATATTTTTTTCTATAGCTAAATATGTTTATATTGGTTGTTAGGCTTATAAAATCTTCTCCATATGGACGTTACATAAAGTTTCCCCATATTTTCTCCTACTGCTTTTATAATAATACTAGAGGCCCGATTCACAAAATTCGTGCAAGAGTAGGCCTTCCTTCCCCTGGCTGCCGGCACCGACTTCCCTCTGGTACCCAGGATCCGGGCTTCTCTCACAGACATGGCTTCTTCCGGAAGGTCTGACCTAATAATTAGCATATTATGCTTTTATTATTATAGATATTTTTGTGTGTATTTAAATGTTTTACATACACACACACACATATGTAAATACACACACACGTGGTGGTTTTTTTTTTGTTTGTGTTTTTTTTGGTCATTTAGAAAGAAGGTCATGTGGTAGCTCTGACTTCTCCAGCTGCTGGTATAAAAACAGTTGATCCCCTGCCTTTAAGAGAAGATTCTGAAATTAATATCACCAAATTTGCTGAAGCCAATCTTCCAGTTTCAAAAATTCCAGAATATCTAACAAACAGGTCTGGGCGGTCTCCTTCTCCACCCTGTGCTTCGTCCTACTGGCATCCCTCTCATCGAATTAACGGCTGTCTGAGAGATCCAGAATTTCAGCATAATGGTAATTATTTTGGTTTTAATTTTTTGTCTTTTAAAATGAAAGTCTTATACGCGTAGGTACAAAGGCTATAAGTATCTACTAAATATTAATAAACTATGTTACTTAGTTTTTAATTAGTGTATTTTCTTTAAATAGGAGTTTAATCTTTGGAACAGTTCCCTGTACTGTACCCAAGGTTACTTTTGTATAATCATGAGGTGTGTCTCAAGTTCTTTTCCATACACATTCAGGCAATGCACTAGATGCCAATAGCACCCTTTCCTCAGGTGTGACAACCGAAAATGTCTTCATACATTGCCAAATGTTGCCTATGTATAGAATTCAATGAATTATTTTCCTTTAGTTTTATTGGGCATTGTTCTGCTCTCTTCCAGCTTATACCATTACTGTTGAGAAGTCTGATACTCTCTTTATTTTCCATCTTTTGTATGGGTCTTTTTTATTCCTGGAAGCTTTTTGGGATCATTTCTTTATACCTAATGATCTGAAATTTTACAGTAGTTCTTTTTTCGTTCATATCGCTGATACTCAGTAGGTCTGTTCAGTTCCTCACTTCTGGGACATCTTCATGAATTATTTAGTCAGTAATTTCTTCCCTTACATTTTCTGTTTCATTTTTTTCTGATACACTGATTATTCAGGTGTTGACCCGGTGACCATGATCTTATTTTCTTACCTTACCTCTCTTATATGCCATCTCTGTCTTTTTATTTTTATTTGAAATCGTTACAAAAATTTTTATCGTTTTCCTCTTCTTCTGAGTTTTTTAAAAGAATTTGGCTATATTTTTAACTTTTAAGAATTTTTTTAACACTGAATTTTTTTGTATACAGTATCCTGTTTTTATTTTATGGATCATATGTTTTATCTCTTTCAGAAGATTAATATATATGATCTCAGAATAGCTTTGATAAGCCTTTAGAGATGAAACCTCCATTTCTCTTTTGGGAGAGGAGTAGTTACCCACCTGTGCAAATTTAAAGAAGGATCTGGCAGTCTGGTTTTTTTTTTTTTTTAAGTTTTTATTTTTTAATTATAGTTACTTTTAATATTTTGTATTGGTTTCAGGTGTACATTATAGTGGTTAGACAATCATACACTTTACACAGTGTTTCCCCCAATATTTCCAGTATCCAACCAGTTTCCTGGTTCAGTCTTATTCTCACTTCAACTTTCAGTGCTACTCAGTACTCCCAAATGCTGAGCCATTAGGAGAACAAAATGGTTGCTTCTTGGTTTCCCTCCACTGTTGCCTTAAGAATATATTTTTATTGATTTCAGAGAAAAAGGGAGAGGGAGAGAGAGATAGGAACATCAGTGATGAGAGAGAATCATTGATCGGCTGCCTCCTGCACGCCCCCTACTGGGGATTGAGCCTGCAACTCAGGCATGTGCCCTTGACCAGAATTGAACCTGGGACCCTTCAGTACCCAGGTGGATGCTCTATCCACTGAGCCAAACCTGCTAGGGCTAATAAAATTTTTGATAGCTTACTTTCACTAAGAGTTTGCTATAAATAAGATATACTGTTGGGTAGCTTTGAAAGATAATTTCTTGTGCCTTTTATTTTTTTAAGTGGGAAAAGCAAGGAAGAACAATTTCCAGTTACCGCAGCATGAAGCCTATAATGATGAAGGTATTTCCATAGTTCAATAACAAGATACAAGTATGAGGTTTATTATATGGCATTTAGTTTATAATAGTATAATCATCTTAAAATTGATCAACACTATATACTTTACAAAGTACTTCCACCAGGTGTTACTTCATTGGATCCTTGAAATCTTATGAGGGAGGTGAAGTTATCTCTATTTTACAAATGAGTAAACTGAGACCTAAAGGCCCGGTGAATAGTTTCTAGGGCAAACAGATGATAAAAGATTGAGCCTCAGATCACACTGAGGTCCATACCCTCTCTGTTTTCCCCCGGTGTGGGTGGAATTTGGCCTAGCATTGTATCCATTATTTTTCCAAATGCGATATATTCTTATCAACTTTTCATTCTAAAATAAATACAATTTTGAAAAATGAGCTTTTTTTTCTGTGTAGTTTTCATGATGACAAATTCATTTGTTTCTAATAGTGGCAGGAGAAATTTTGGATTCTTGATGTGAACAACTGAAATGACAATTTTAATTTATCCTTAGAAATATAAAATTACCGAATTTGTAAATTTTGAGTTTGAAAGTAAATTTAAATTAATACTTTATGTATTTTAAGTTCATGTACATTAAAGGTTGTCTTTCCTCTTAGCAAGTTTGGGACATTTTTTCAGAATTCAGTGAGCTGGAAATTAAGTTATTATGTTTTCAAGTGCAAATATCTGGACAAGTTGAATCCAGTTCTGTTTTCTTTTTAATGGAAGAACAATGTTTACAAATAATCTTATAATAGATTTGCTTACTCAGAGTGAGGAATTTCAGTAATAATGAAAGGTAGTATATTAAAGTCAAATAATATTTCTACATTAAGTAAGATTATTTTAGAAATGTGATATAAATACCATGTTAAGCTATGGTATTTTGTTTTTAAGAAGTTTTAAAAAGCTTTTCACTCAGAGCAGCTGTACTTTTTAAAGTAGGGCAGGACAGACTGATGATGAATTGTTTCCAGGTAATACTGAAATCATAAGCCGTGTGTTGAGGTGATGACATTGTGGGATTTCAGGAAGGAGACAGAATGCTCATTTAACATTTAAATGTTTCATTCTGAATATGGTAAACTTGGTAAATTTACTATGAACTGTCCTGAAAATATTAGTATCTTATATTTCAATAGAGTACTTTTTTCTGTCAGTCAATATTGACGTTACAAAGCTTGATGCTTTTACTTTTCTGTTACTATTATAAAACAATATTTTTATAAGAGATATTTTTTGCATTGACTATAATTCTTTTCATTGCAGACGATAGATTATCTGAGATTTCTGCTCGCTCTGCAGCTTCCAGTCTCCGGGCTTTTCAAACTCTGGCACGAGCTCGGAAAAGGAAGGAGAATTTCTGGGGCAAAACATAATTAAACACACCTATTTGAGTTGCTTTTATCTAGGGAACTATTAGCACAATTTTTCTTTATTGCTTTATTCTGTTAAGACTTTTTAAGTATTTGGATTTTTTCCTAACAATTCCTACTTAAGAAGAACTATTTGATTTTCAATAGCCAATTCAATTTACTTGGAAAATTTTGACACAGGTTTACACAAATTTAACTTTTAAAGAATTCTTTTTACATCTATTCCAAATTATAAAGACATAGATTATAAAGTTCTTCACATGTTCTAACTTTTGTTTTAGTGTTATGGATAGTTGGTAGAATTGTGAATTTTACCTATCCAGAAAATATTCTAAGTGAAGTAAAAATTAAGATCCCAGTGTGAAGTATATATTTCCCTAAGATTGCTTCTATTATCTTTATAATTGTAGATGTCATAAAATGAATATTTTGCTCTTTTACTTTTCTGTAGTGTTTATTTTTTAGTAACTTTCGTATGTGGTTATAATGTTAAGATACTTTTAGATTTAAAATACTAGCTGTACATATCTTTCTTATTTATGTAACAAAGTTTGCTGAGAGAATATGTATATTTTTTATCTTTGTGTGTATTCTATTTGTACAAGTACTGGCTTACATTTGAATAATGTCTGAATTTTGAAAAATTATTTGTATAATGGAAAACTAAAACTTTGTAGATATTTCAAAATAAAAATCAAGTATTTCAATTCCCTGTTTATTTCAAGTGTTTGGCTTCTCCAAAATGTTAGTACATGGGACAAATAAATATCTTTTAGAAACATTTTACTCATAATAGGTTAGTCAAATGTTATAGTGCTTTTGCATCAATCCAAATGCAATGAAACCAAGTCCATGATATCTTTGTATAAAAGTAGAAAAATATAGAATTTCCAAGGCAGAATAATTTTTAAAAAATTTAACACAAACTTTTTGACTGTACTTCTTCACTCATAGGGACATATTCTGACTTTACCTTGTAAATCATGATAAATTTAATTTTCTTAAAATAGAGTTTTTATAACAATACAGAAAAACTTTATAATAGTACATAAAAGGTACTGAAAATAAAATATACGATTATTTGTGCTTATTGGTTAGAAAACAATCTGTTCTAAATTGCTTTATTTGGTCAAAAGTGCTATACAAAATCATCGATTCACAGTAAGTTTGTTAAAGATCTTAGCATTATCATGAGGTTATAAAGAACTGTGGACATCCAATTATTTACTTATTTCACTGACCTTTTAAAATAGTTTGTTGATAAAAAAAGTTATGAAGGCACTAAATATGGAAATAAAAGTTATGAGTTAGTGTATAAGTGGATTTTTGAACACAAATCATCTTGGATTCTGTATAAATGTCTACTGAGGCATATTAATTTGGAACTGAGAGATGGTTAGTTGGCTAGGACAGAGTTTTCAATGGCTGACCACTGATTTACAGTAAAGTAAGGAATTACAGCTTAAGCTGTAGACGGTAAAGTCTGGGGTCACACACTGGAATAAATCACTCCACGTGAACTTAATCTATCAGGTGTTGGATGGGTTAGGGCAGGGGTGGGCAAACTTTTTGACTCGAGGGCCACAATGGGTTCTTAAACTGGACCGGAGGGCCGGAACAAAAGCATGGATGGAGTGTTTGTGTGAACTAATATAAATTCAAAGTAAACATCATTACATAAAAGGGTACGGTCTCTTTTTTTTTAGTTTTATTTCAAATGGGCCGGATCCGGCCCGCGGGCCGTAGTTTGCCCACGGCTGGGTTAGGGTGTGGTTCTCATGAGGTCAAGGTCATTACTCCATCTTGTACTGCTGACTGCCTCTCAAAAGCCCTACTCAGTGGCCCAGGGGAGAGAGCAATGTTGAGGGATCAATATTGTTTCATCACTCCTACTAAAAGATCAATTCAAAGGACCTGCATTTGAATTGGGTAAGTAGTTTACTAGAGAAATGGTTCATGAGATTTGTTGGTATTTAGGAGCTGGGATTGTTAATTCAGTGTTTTAATCAGTTTTATTAAAATATTCTTTCATGTATAATAAACTGCAATCATTTAAAAAATTATAGCTCAATGAGTTTGGAAAGAATGTATACATCTGAAACTAACACCAAGAAACATTACATTTCCAGCATCCTAAAAGTTTCCTCATTTCCTTTAGCAGTTAATTCCATTCCTACATATAGTATTATAAAGTGGTGATAACAACTTTTGTCAAAATTGGTATTTCATAAACTGGATTGGGGAGAGAACATCAGAATCACAATGGAAATTTTTCCAAAATGCACACATCTACCACCCTGTTTTTTTATCCCCCCCACCTTCACCCTAGATGCTGAGATTCCCATGTGTCTCTGGTTGAGAACCCAGACAAAAATGCACAAATAATGCATATGGAAACTGCATGTTCCTTTTTGCTTTCATCTCTGCATCTCTTTGGGAATCTGAACTCTTAAGAAGGATGATTTTGAGAATTAAGGATAAAGAACATGATAAATTGCTTAGGGATGCTATCAAGAGATTTAAACAAAAAACTTCATTTTGCAAATGGGAAGACACTCTTACATTAAATGACTGGACCAAGATCTCAGCTGGTAAATCAAATCTAGGTCTTCTTACTTGAAATCTACCCACGTTGCCTACTCTCTAGTGTTAAACTTGCGAGTCCTGCTGTGATTCAGTTCTCTGGTTGATTCATTTTGGAATTAAAATTTTAACTTTGCTTTCTTAGAAGATAAATGAAACACCTACCTTTCTAGTCAGGAAAAAAGAGTATACGGCATATACATATATTGTACAAATGGATTCAACCAGAATGAAATTGAGTTAATAATCAACACAAGTTTGTCCTTACATAGAACAATGTTAAAGTTGGCTACCCAGGATGGATTTTGTACCTTTGTTGTAGTTGTAGACACTCAGGAAATATTTATCCCCATTTTTGGAAATTTACCAAGGAACAAGTAATCTAAAATGTAAATGATCCTGGAGTCATTTACATTTGGTTTTGGAATAGGTTTTGGTACTTTTACCTGTGGTAGCGTTGGGCATGTTAGCATACTCAGGGCCCATACTTTGTCAAAATGCCATCATCACTCAGTTTCTGCTGCACAAAGGCTACTTCAGGAAAAAGAAGTCTCTGTCATCGGACTAGATAGGGTTGTGCCCTGCTGGGTGTGGGTCATGTGGGGGCTCTGAGAAGCCAGTCTGTTCCTCTAGCTTAACTCATGAATTAAAGGCAGGCCAGTGGTATCTTTGGCCCTTTGCTGCTCAACTTCACACTAATGCTGATTCTACACTTGGCGTTGACCATATGTGTCTTTCTCCTATGGTGAGTGGAGACAGAGACTCACCCCCTTCTTTTCTCTCAAGTTTAGAGCCAAACTTCCTGAAATTGTATTTCATGTTTTACTCCCACCCTGGTCCTACAAGGCCCGTCAAGGATAGTGGAGGGCAGCTCTCCCATAGGACTACCCCTGCTATAAGGCAGGTAAGAGAGAAAGAGGACATCCACTTCTCTTCCACCAAACGCTCCATCTACTAGCTCCATCCAGGCCATCATTATGCCCCAGATATATCAGAGCATGTTCTTGAAAACTGAGTGAGCGATGAGGACTGGGGGGCACTCAGGTTTTTTGGAAGTCAGGGCATGAGGCCAACAGATAGATGTTTGGGAAGTTCACAACCAATCTGAACCACCTGATGGACAATTTAGATAATTTGGGAAATTGTTCAGCCCCTTCCCCCCCCCCCCCCCACAAATATATTCTAAACCTAGTAGTGTGCTGAATCTGTTTTTTGGGCCAATTGTAAAATATTCAGAAATTTTGTGAGCAGGATATTAAACCAGTAGTTTAAAATTTGCCATGGTGGCCGTATTTATACCATGGAAGTGAGCAAATGCTCTGGATCAGGGCTGCCTCCCCAGTTACCCTTCCTGGGCATTTACAGCCCCACTGCTGCAGCCATTACTGGTGTCGAGACTTTTCTTTCCGTTCATTTTCTGATAAAACCCACTGCAGAAAAAAGAAAAGAGGCAGCTCAAGATAAGCTACTATTCATTTACTATACTATTCATATATTCCTTGGCTTATAAAGTACTTTGGTTTAGTTTCATTTCTTGGCTGAAGTCCATCTAGAAAATAAAAACAAGCCACAAATAGCAGATAATAGACTGTAGAGAGGAACTCCCCATGATCCACCCATGGGACTAGCCAGAGATGGAATGCTGTATATGTGATCCCAGGTGATTCTGATATGCAGGTAGTTTGGGAACCACTGGCTTTGGGGTTATATTAAGCTTGAACAAACTGGTTAAACTTTGGAGCCTGTGTTCCTCATCTACAAAATTCACAATTCAATGGCTTAAGGTCTGTAAAAGTGTTTCATATAGTCAATGTTATGTAATTCAAAATGCTCCATTGTGTTGAAGGCAAATTCTCTTTAAAACAATGCGAGAAAAAGGCGTGTTTTAGAAAGCAGGAGGCAGTGTTTCCTGAAATCGTGGCATCTCACATCATAGTCTATCTGTGATGACCTACATTCAGCTCACACAGAGGCCATTTGGGGCAGGAGTGCTGAAATGATTTGTCTGCTTCCGTTATGTGGTAAAGCAAAAAAGTCTGTGACTACAGTATTGTGACTCAGCGACTCCAGAAGGTGGAATCAATTACCTGATAGATGCAAACTGTATAAGTATAACCATGAATCGGAGATCTTATCAGGTATGAGTCAGGCCATGCAGAGACAAAGGACCCACGTTAATTACTGATGAAAGGAAAGATAGTAAGGTTGGTTCCTGGATGAATGTGCAGCCAATATCAAAGATTTCCTACCGTGCTTCAAGTTATTTTTTTAAAAGATGAATTAGAACGAAGTTTTATAATTTCAAGAAGAAAAATCTAAACTAAATGTAAAATGCCACACGTGGAGAAATATAAAAGCTTTATATTCATACATTAAAGTATAGTCATGGTTTGGGCTTATCACTCAGAAAAATTTTGCCCACAATGAGTACCTTTGCATTTGCTGTTCCCGTTAAAAATTATTTAGGTCAAAGCCGTTAAGGTTGTGGAAAATCCAAAGAAAATTGAAAATTGGTTTGTATGACCATACTCACACTTTTGGTTCCAAAGAACCAATAATGTTAGAAACTTTAATTTGTAATTTTGCAAGATGAAACATCTGAAGGGCTTTACTAACTAGAGAGTATAACCTGGCATAAACAATCGCCCTACATTAATCATAAATTAATTACTGTGAATGGTAGCTGATGTTAAAAACATCACTGATCCATGCTCTAAGAACATGACAGTTTCTTCCATTCAGAATTAAAATGTGGGGGTCAAGAAAAAAAATTTTCATTCAGATTTTAAAAATTTGAATAAACATAAAAATACAGAATAGTAGAGACTAATATACCAATAGTTCTTTAGTCATTACTGAAATAACATAATAAAAATAAAAATTAAGAGCTAAATACTTGTGATTAGAGAAGCTCCTAGAAAAACATCTGATGATCCTCATTTTATAAATTGTGATTATGTTCATTCATTCACTCATTTGTTAAAACTGCATGCAAAATTTGCACAGGTATTTTCTGCCATGCACAACACATTAATCTTAGTGTCTCTTCAGGTAATCATCCACTTAATCTTAAATCCATCACAAATTGCAAAATAAATTACCAGACATTTAGCAATTGTTTTTTGTTAATTCCATATAAGGAGAAAGATCATTTTTCACTCATGCTTCACGAATTTTCAAATTTTCTATGACAACTATTTTCCATTTCTTCTCTCTGAAGGTCAGCATATCCAGCAAGCGAGTCTTCCTCTTCTTTTCTGGTGTCAGGTTCCCTTTGTTAAACTCCTAGTTCTGAATAATGACAAACCCACGTCACAATAAAACAGTGTGTATGGTTTGTGTGTGCGTGTTATGTGTTTACATGTGTGTTAACAACACCAACACACAGCCATGTATCATTTACTGCAGGTGCATTAATTAAAAGAAAACTGTAATAAGTCTTGTAAGCTTCTCCCTCTGCCAAACCCACCTGCTTTAAAGAGTGTTTGCCCTGTCTTTGCCTTCTGGTTTTCCATGGGTCCAAGGCATTGGTTAACTTTAAAACTCGTCTTTTCTGTGGCCTCTGCAAGGTGTCTCAAATCCAGATGTGGCGATGATATAAGATCAAATGTGTTAGAGTATATTACCATATTTTTCTCTGGCTGAATGAGTAAACTTCCACAAGTCTTCCTATAATAGATTTTTCTTTAACAATCTTAACAAGGCCACAAAGATGCTGAGAAAAAGAAATATCCATCAGTGTTTGTTTTAACAGCTTATACGCTTGAATCTGACAGAGAGTGTTTGAATCTTGATTCTGCCACTTCTTAGTTGTGTGACCCTGGGCAGGCTGCCTAATTACTCTGAGCACCAATTGGGGAGTATGTCAAATAGGAATAATAATACCTTGTTTCAAATGGTTATTGTGAGAAATAATTTTAAGCATGTGAAGCACTTAGTGCTGGCACATGGAACTCAATAATTGTAATTACTACTATTTCTAGCTTATTTGATAAAATTGCTCTATTTTTAAAAAGGTGAAGGATTCCAGGAGGAATAAAAATTATTTTAACTTAGTATTTTAAGCAAGTGAGACAGGAATTTAGGGCAGTGGCCAAATTGCCAGGAGGGCCAACCCTAACAGGTGTGTTACAGCGTTGGCATCTTTTTGTCCAGACCTCAAGCATTCACTCCACTGACTCCATCTTACCACCCACCTGAACAGGACTTGAAGGAGTAGTTAGAGAGAAGACAGAGGATGCTTTTCATATTGAAAACAAATACAGCAAATGCATCTACTCTGGAGATTAATCAGAGAGGTATCCAGTAAAGAGGTGTATTATTAAACCGGCTACTATGCTGGCTAACTGGAGCGTAGTACAGCTGAGAACACTCTGGGAGCTCATATCTCAGCACCCAGGGTTGGGGAGCCTGTCAGTCACTGGCTGAAGGATGCTGGGATGGGGAGGGAAGTGAAAAAGCATTAATAACGTAAGTGCCCTGGCAACTGCTGCCGGAAGAAAGGGGTGAGAAAGCCCTCAGGCCGAGGAGAGCAGGGGCTGCAGTTGGAGGTCAGCAGAGGTGCACTATGAAATCCGGGGGGCAGAGGGAGGGGCACTCCTAGTGTCTGAAGTCAAGTTCTAAAAGTCTGAGGACTATCCCATATCTACTGGCCTTGTGAAAATGGGTATATATATATTTTTAAATATTGTATTAGCTTGTTAGGGCTGTCATGACAAAGTATCATAGACTGGGTGGCTTAAACAACAAAACATTATTTTTTCACATTTTTGGAGGCTAGAAGTCTGAGATCAGCTAGTTTGGGGCAATGGTGTGCGGGAGCTGGTTGCATCTGCTCGTGGGAGCCAACTGTGGCACCTTCAATATCTTCACTCTGAGAGCTTGAAATTGGCCATGGAGGGAACCTTTATACTGCAGACATTGGAAATCTTAACAAATCAAGACTTCTCCTCTTGGAGAACTGATTGATAACATTTACCAGCACACCACTGATTTGGGAACTACGAGAAGAAAGGGGATCTCTGTTTCACTCCCTAGGTAGAGTCTAGAGAAGTGGCAACCCCTTGGAAATCTGTCTAGTAGCCCATGTTTGGCAAAAAGTAGTAGGAATGACTGCGGCTGATTTCAGTAGAAAGGTTGTAAGACAATTAAACAGTACCCCAGAATTTCCCATGGCCATCGATGGCATGAGAGAGCACTCAAATTTATCCTGTGCTTTTGAGAAGGGCTCAGACGTAATTGAAATGGAGCCATGTCTGTGGGCTTTGATGATCACCAATCAGTGAGGAAGATGTATATCTCAGCAGATAAAAGAGTGGTGACGACAGAGGACTTAGTTTCCTCCTTGCCCTCACTGGTGAGCAGGAATGATAGAGAAGTGAGAGAGATTCGTAATTGATTGTGATGACTTGGACTCCATTCTACCACCCACCTGAATGGGACTTGAAAGAAAGTTAAGTCCCATTATAGAGAAAAATGAGTGAAATATTATTTTTTGCACACATGAGTTTGTAGCCTGAGCTTTAGACTCACCACTTGACCTGTTAAGAAAGTCATAAGAGCCCTAACCGGTTTGGCTCAGTGGATAGAGCATTGGCCTGCGGACTGAAGGGTCCCAGGTTCGATTCTGGTCAAGGGCATGTACCTTGGTTGCGGGCACATCCCCAGTAGGGGGCGTGCAGGAGGCAGCCTCTTGATGTTTCTCTCTCATCGATGTTTCTAACTCTCCCTCTCCCTTCCTCTCTGTAAAAAATCAATAAAATATATTTTTTTAAAAAAAGAAACTCATAAGACCCCGTGGGGTTTCTTTGCATCAACTAGTTGAGAACCACTTCTCGAAGCCTTTTAGTTGATAAAGTTCTAAACATTTGGTAAGTAAAAGCAACACAGTATTAATAAACTTGGGATATCTTTTTGAAAAAATCATTTCCTTGAGTGATGTGGTGGTTTAGCATATAGGCTGTGGAGTTTGACTTTCTGGGTTTAGGTCTTCGTTTTGAAATGTTGATGTCATCTCTTAGGCAAGTTATTGAATAGTTCCATACACATTATTGAATAGCTCCCATGAGTAGTTCCATACACAGTGCCTTGTACACAGCAAACTCTAGCTATTATTAGAAGAGAAGTAGCAGTAATCAAGGCATTTTATGTGACTTGTCCTTGGCCTACATTATTTAATTAAATTTTCAGAACAATCTTATGAATGCTGTCTCTCTTCTGCAAGTAAAAATTATTAAGGCTGACACTGTGGAAAACAGTATGGAATTTCTGAAAAAAATTAAAATGGAACTCCCATTTGACCCAGTAATCCCACTTCTAGGAATTTATCCCAAGAAATCAGAAATCCCAATCAAAACAAATACATGCACCCCTATGTTCATAGCAGCACAAATAGCTAAGATTTGGAAAGAGCCTAAGTGCCCATCAGTAGATGAGTAGATTGCAAAAAGGTAGTACATCTACAGAATGGAATACTACGCTGCTGTAAAAAAGAAAGAACTCTCACCATTTGCAACAGCATGGATGGAACTGAAGAGCATTATGCTAAGCGAAATAAGCCAGTTAGAGAAAGATAAATATTACATGATCTCATTCATTTGTGGAATATAATGAACATAAACGGATGAACAAAAATAGAGCCAGAGACATAGAAGCATCAAACAGAGCATCAAACCTCAGAAAGAAGGCAGGGAAGGGAGGAGGGGTAAGGGTAAGAGATCAACCAAAGGAAAGGAGACATATGTAATACTTTAAATAATAAATAATTTAAATTAAAAAATATTGAGGCTGAGAGATATTGAAATCCAAACTCAGACTTTTAAATTACAAAACCATGTAGGTTCCTCTCCACTGCAATGAAGAAATAAATGGACAAGGGGCACCTACATCTCATATTAGTGACAAATTGATAATTAAATTGTTGTTAAACTGCCCTAGCAGGTTTGGCTCAGTGGATAGAGCGTTGGCCTGCAGACCGAAGGGTCCCAGGTTCAATTCCAGTCAAGGGCACATACCTGGGTTGTGGGCTCGGTCCAACGTGCAGGAGGCAGCCAATCAATGATTCCCTCTCATCATTGATGTTGCTATCTCTCTCTTCCTCTCTGAAATCAATAAAAATATATTTTAAAAACTGTTGATAAACTAACTGCAAGACATTCTGATTCTAAAGTCATGAGGAGCTACATAAAATCTTTTTGACTTTTGAAATATAAATGAAAAACTAAAAGGTTTTTATTAGAGAAGAATATAGAAACCAAGTTTATTCTAAACAAAGAAGCTCAACCACTCAGTCTAAGAGAGGTGTTACCATAGACCCATGTATTCATTTTTATTTAAAATAAATATCATAAAGCTTACTCTAAATTACATACTACTTTGTTTTTACAAAGAATTCATAAATTAGTGAAGATAGCCACACTAGGTATTGCATATAGCTATATTTTTGCCATGCCCGGGGAAAGCCCAGCCGGCTGTTCTGTGGAGCCTGAGACTAAGACACCACTACTCACCTGGTGGCAGCTACATGAATGCCAAAGGAGTGACATCAATAGATACATAGACACACCCAGGCTGAGGGGCTTGTCCTTAAAAGTACAATCCCATAATATTACCCATATCTAACAGGGAAAGTTCCACTTGCTTCTCTGAGACAAGGTTTAAATGAAAGGAGGCTTAAGTTAAATAATTAGGCTGCACCGTAAGAAATTGCCAGTTTTTCAGATCCCAAATCAATTTATGTAGTTCAAACTACTGATTAGTCAACCCCAAACTAAGCCCTCTTCTTCTGCAAAGTAGGACTGGATTATAATTACGTATCATAATAGGATGAGGAGTCCTTGTTGCTGTAAGCACTTATACTAACTGAGCTTAAGGGTTTTATATATATTAATTCACTTAGTACCACAATAACCCTATGAAGTAAGAATTATTATTATTTCCATTTGAAAGATTTATCAGGTTATATATATGGCAGCTTTGAACTTCGTATTAAATGCCTACGTGAGTGAACTTATTACCTATAAGATAAATACTACTGTTTTCCTTATTCTTCAGAGGAGGACCCTGAGGTGAGAGAGGTTCAGAAACTTTCTGAGGTTCTCAAAACTAGTAGAGGGCAGAGGAAGAATTTGCAATGAGGCTGATTCAGTTTTGGGCCTCAGAGTGTGACCGTGAAGTTATTCTTGTTCATTCCGTTGCCTTTCTGTCCCGCCTCTCCCAATCAAAGCAGCCTCCCCCATCCTCTCTGGTGCTACCACCAGTCTCACTACGGGCGTGATAAACATCCTTGCACACACATACATTGCAAATGCTTTTTGAAAACTCAGCATTTCCAAACTGCTTGGGAAACTAGGTCAATCAAGGGCATTGATTCCAATAAAGGGCTTACTAAATTTGGCCTCCTTGCAAAACTGTGAAAGGGCCATAGACATACCACTGGAGTGAAGTGTGCTAAATGGGATTCCCAGGTAAGCACCAGCCTCTTAGAGCTTGTGATGTCTCAGACGATAACAGATAAACGCCCCTGCACTGGTGTGTCAGTGAAGTGATTTCTCTGGGTAATGGTTCAATTCTTAGTCACAAAGTGTGGTATTTACTGAGTTACCTCTAGGATACAGATATTACTGTTACCATAAACAATGGAATGAGATAATTGAAAAAGCAAATTGAAGAACAATGCAACAGCTAAAGCCAAACTGCTCATATCTGTTATATGACTCGTATTAAAAAGGTAAGAGACAAGTGTTTGTCAGGCCATGCAAAAAAAGGGAACCCTTGTGCACTGTTGCTGGGAATAGAAATTGGTGCAGCCACTATGGGAAACAGTATGGGGGTTTCTCAAAAAGGTTAAGTTAGAACTACTATATGATCTAGCAATTTCACTCCTGGGTATGTATGTGAGTAAGATGAAATCACTGCCTTGAAGAGATATATTGTAACTCTAAGTTCATTGCAGCATTAGTCACAATAGCCAAGACATAGAAACAACCTAAGTGTCCATAGATGGATGAATGCATAGAGAAAATGTAGTGTATATATATATACAATGGAATATTATTCAGCTAACAAAAAGCAAATCTTGCTTTTTATAATGATTTGAATGAACCTTGAGGGCATCACACTAAGTGAAATAAATCAGAGAAAGACAAATACTGTATGATCTCACATATGTGGAATTTAAGAAGCCAAACTCATAGAAATAGAGAGGAGAAGAATGCTTGCCAGGGGCTGGAGGGTGGGGGAAATGGGAAGACGTTGGCCAAAGGGTACAAACTTTTAGCTGTAAGATTAATAAGTCAGGGGACCTAATGGACAATGTGGTGACTATAGTTACCAATACTTGAAAGCTGTTAAGAATGTAGACCTTAAATGTTCTCACCTCAAAAAAAGGTGAAGTGATGGAGATTTTAACTAATCTTACTGTGTAATCATTTCACAATATGTACATGTACAAAACATCACATTGCATACCTTGAACATACATATGTTATATCTCAATAACGTATTAATAAATCTGGGGGGTTGGGGGGAAGCCAAGCTGCTATTTGCACTTGTACTTAAAAGATTTTTTTTTCACCCAACTCTCAACCCCCACCAGCAAAGAAAAAAACAAAACAAAACTCATAAACACAGACAATAGTATGCTGATTACCAGAGGAAAAAGGAGGTGGGGGAGGTAAAAGAAAGTAAAGGTGGGATAAATGGTGATGGAAGGAGACTTGACTTGGGATGGTGAACATACAATACAATATCAAAATGATGTATTACAGAACTGTACATGTGAAACCTATATAATTTTATTAACCAACTAGTGGCCTGGTGCATGAAATTTGTGCACATTAAAAGGGAATTAATTAGATGAAATATTTTAATATTGCTATTTGTCCTTTCTCTATCATAGAAGTATCAGAGATGAAAGAAAATGTATATGAAAATCTTCCTTCTGTCAGAGTCTGGGGCATGCTGCAGGACCAGAGTCAAGTCCCCGCCCACCCACGCATGCCTCAAAATTACGCGAGACCCAGACCCGGCCGGCCCCACCCCATCAAGCCCCGCAGGGCAGGGGGCGCAGCCTCAGGACCCCATCAAGCCCCGCGGGGTGGGGGCGCAGCCTCAGATTCCCCG
>NW_005353483.1:73717-111670 GCF_000412655.1 Myotis brandtii | reverse complement strand
CAGGTCCCCGGCCCCAGCACAAGGGCGCAAGGGTGTGACAACCATTTGCATATTAGCTCTTTATTATATAGGATGTCACCCTGATAAATTCAATAAAAAATAAAAAATATATAGATCTTTGATAAACTTTTTTATGATTGATAACTTGACTGGAATGTGTTTTGAGATTTGATCAGTTATTAATAAAGTTGAAATATTTAGTCTTTTTCTTAAAAAAAAAAAGATTTTCTGAAGCCAAATGATTGAACTGCTTTTAAAGGCTTAACTGAGTTCAAAGATGTCTATCCTCCATTGAGATTTTCTCCCACACATGGTTAAATTGCTGTAAGTGGCTTACTCCTCCTTAACGAAGTAGCCTTCTAGGCCCGAAACATAAAGAATAGGTTTCTTTGAAAGAGTTGTCACACTAAAAACCATATCTCAATCCCAGAACTGTGCAAATGAGGGCTTCACTCTCTTCAATTTAAATCTAGGTTGACATGAAAAATGAAATGACAGGGAGATCGTGAAATTTTCAGTAGCCTTCTTTCAAAACTGCATTGCCTCTGCGTGATATTTTACCTGACAAGATAGAGGACAACAGGCCCCCTGGAGCACAGGCCAAATAATATTGATGGTTACTATTTACTAAGTCCTGACTATGTAGCAGGCATTGTGCTAAGTGTCTGCATGTGCATAATTTAACCAGTTACCACCTTTATTTTGCAGTTGAGGAAACTGAGCTTTACAGATACTGAGTAACTAAGCCAAGTTCACATCCTATAATTAAGTCTGAAATTTAAGCCCAACTGACTTTGGGGACCTCAGTCTTGGGCAGCATGGTATATTGCCTCTCTTAGAAAAACATAACCAGTAAACAATTAGACTGAATCCACCAGACTGTAGAGTTCTGCTTTGTTCAGCATTCCTGCCCAATAGAACCTAGATTCCTTTTCTTGGGTGAGGGATTGCAAGCGCAAACCCAATACTCCCATATCCCGACTTCCCTTCAAATATGGAGTCTTCCTTTGATCACAGTCCTGTGCTTGAAGATCCTTGAACAAGCCCATCCTACAAGCAGGGACTCCTATCTATCTGGCATGTGATAACCCCTCCTACAGTGGGAAAAAGAGGTTTTGAGGGGCTTGGTTAGAAGTTTACCTGAAGATGTGATTTTCATTTGTTGCAATAAGGGAAGAGACAGAAGCATGGGTTATTTTTCAGTCTCCATATTTTATTCTGTGTTAATATTATATTTCTTTTTTATTTTTTAATTCTTTATTGTTTAAAGTATTACATAAGTCTACTTTTTCCCCCACTCCCACCCCCCAGCACATGCCCTCACCCTCTTCTGTCTGTGTCCATTGGTTATGCTCATATGCGTGCATACAAATCCTTTGGTTGATCTCCTACCCCCCTCCCTCCCCCTCCCCACTTTCCCTCTTAGGTTGGATGGTCTGTTCGATGCTTCTATGTCTCTAGCTCTATTTTTGTTCATCAGTTTATGTTGTTCATTATATTCCACAAATGAGTGAGATTATATGGTATTTATCTTTCTCCAACTGGCTTATTTCACTTAGCATAATGCTCTCCAGGTCGATCCATGCTGTTGCAAATGGTAAGAGTTCTTTCTTTTTTACAGCAGCGTATTATTCCATTGTGTAGATGTACCATGTTTTTTTAATTCACTCATCTGCTGATGGGCACTTAGGCTGTTTCCAAATCTTAGCTATTGTGTATTGCACTGCTATGAACATAAGGGTGCATATACTAGTATCCTTCCTGATTGGTGTTTCTGATTTCTTGGGATATATTTGTAGAAGTGGGATCACTGGGTCAAATGGGAGTTCCATTTTAATTTTTTGAGGAAACTACATAGTGTTTTCCACAGTGGCTGCACCAGTCAGCATTCCCACCAGCAGTGCACAAGGATTCCTTTTTCTCCACATCCTCTCCAGCACTTTTTGTTTGTTGATGATAACCATCCTGACAGGTGTGAGATGGTACCTTATTGTTTTGATTTGCATCTCTCCGATGATTAGTGACTTTGAGCATGCTTTCATATGTCTCTGGGCCTTCTGTATGTCCACTTTTGAAAAGTGTCTATTTAGGCCCTTTTCCATTTTTTTATTGGATTGTTTATCTTCCTTTTGTTAAGTTGTCTGAGTTCTCTGTAAATTTTGGAGATTAAACCCTTATCAGAGATAACATTGGCAAATATGTTCTCCCATGGAGTGGGCTCTCTTGTTGTTTTGTTGACGGTTTATTTTGCTGAGCAGAAGCTTTTTATTTTGATGTAAAGAGAAAGGGAGAGGCAGATTCAGAAGCATCATTGATGACAGAGAATCATTGAACCGCATCTCCCCCACCGGGGATCAAACTTATAACTGGGGCATGTGCCATGACCGGAATTGAACTGTGACCTCCTGGTTCATAGGTTGATGCTCAACCACTGAACCATGCTGGCCGGGCATATTTTTGTAATATATTATTTTATTTTATTTATTTATTTTTCTTTTTAGGACACAAAGTTTTCTTTAATTATTTTTTGGAGGTAAGGGATGCCATACTTCTACTCAATTAAGGAAAACATTTTTATCAGCACAGAAGTATTTTCCCCCGCTTATCACGCCATGAATTCATAGGGAATGGGTTCCAGCAGCTCAGGCTCCTTTCCATGGGTTCTCACACAGTGTGCTTCTCTGGTGGAGCAGGCTGATGCTTCCGTTGAACCCAGGTACCTTTCTCTTTGGCTTCCTTCTTTTTCTGATCATTTTCCTTTACACATTTCAGGAAGCTATCTCAGCTCTTAATGTGCTTAATATGCTCAATATGTACATTAATTTTCTTGGCAAGAATCTTGCCCTTAACTTGCTTGTTCACAACAATGCCCACTGCCATGGGAACACTTGTGGGGCATTCCTTTTTGAGCAGTGCCCATTCCCTGATGTCCACAATATCACCTTTCTTCTGGATTCACATGTATGTGGCCAAAGGAAACCCTCCATGTTTTCTAAAAGGCCTAGAGAACGTACACTACCCAGAGCTAGTGCAGACTGCATAGGCTAAGGGCCCAGTCCTGCAAGGCTGCCCCCATTTCAGATGCCAGCTACAAGTAGAGGTGTCCCAGGTTTCCCAGAACACCCCTCTGTTCATTTTGGCTACAAATAGAGTTCCCATAATGCCCTTCTCAGATTCAATAATTTGCCATTATGGTTCACAGAACCCAGGGAAACACTTCACTTATTACTAATTTATTGTAAAGAATATTATAAAGGATACAAATGACATGCAGAAGAAGAGGTACATAGGGAGCGGTCTGGAAGGGTCAAGCATCGCAGCCTCTGTCCCTGTGGAGTTTGGGTAATACCATGCCCTCAGTAGGTGGACACATTCACCAGCTTAAAGTTCTTCAAACCCCTGTGTTTATGTGGAGGCTTTATCACATAGGCACAACTGGTTAAATCATTGGCCTCTGATGATTAACTCAGTCTCCAGCCCCTCTTCCCTGCTGGAAGGTCTGAGGGATGAGGTTGAAAATTAAACCTGATTCTGCCTTGATCTGGTTTCTCTGGAAACTAGCCCACATCCACAAGCCATCTTTGAGCCCAACTAAAGGCAACTCATGAGCATACAAAGAAACATTCGTTCTTATCACTCCTGAGATTTCAAGGGTCTTAGAAGCTCTTGTGTCAGGAACCTGGGACAAAAACCAAATAATATAACAAAAGATGCTCCCGTCACCCTTATTTTTTAGGAAATTACAATGGTTTTCAGTGCTCTGTGCCAGGTACCAGGGACCAAATATATATTTCTTACTATATGGCAATATCACATCTGGTGATGTTTCTGTATCAATATGTAGAAAGCATACAGTTTTTACTGTTTACATCTGCATAGTATTCTATTTGTGTTGCTATGCCATAGTTTATCCTAACTAGTCCATATTAGTGGGCTTAAGGGGCATTAGGATAATGTTAATGGACATTAAGTTTGTTTGAAATATTGTAATTACAAACAGCATTGCAATGAATAAACTGGTACAAATTATGTTTTCCTTATGCAGCTATATCAGTAGGATAAATTCCTGGAAGTGGGATTGCCAGGTTGAAGGGCAAATGCATTGTTGATGATTGCTGTCAAATTTTCCTCCACAGGAGTCTCCACTGCCCTCCAGCAGTGTGCTGTCACAGTCTTGGATTGATGCCAATCTAACGGGTGAGAAATGGCTTCCCAATACAGTTCTGACTTACAGTTAGTTGTCTTTTCTGTGACTGAGGTTGAGAATCATTTCATGTGTTAAAGGACATTTATAGACCCATTCTGTGAAAAATATGTAGTGGGGAGATTACGTTGCCTGAGATATGAATTATAAATATCTTTCCTAATTTTTCACTTATCTTCTGACTTGCTCTTGGTGTATCTTTATTATTACTATTATTTTGCCAGTTAGAAGGTTTTTGTTTGTTATATAGCTGAGTGCATCATTATTCTCTCTTATAACCTATGGACTTCGAATCACAGAAAATTCTTCCTTACTTCAAAGGAATTCACCTACATTTTCTTATATTTTTGAAGTTTCTTCTGTTTCCCCCCATGTTTAAATCTTTGATTTATTTGATTTACAGTATTCTGATGAGTATTATTTTATTTACAAACTCTTTTTGCATGTGACCCTCTGATTGCCCTAGCCCTGTTTTAGTAAAAAGTCCACCTTTACTCCACTGATTGGAGATGCTACCTTTATCCTATGCGAAAGCCCAGTAGGCATCTAGCTCTAATTCTCACTCTATTCTTCGTTGTTGCTCTATTCATCTAGTAGTACTACACTGCTTCAATTATTGACACGTTATAGCATATTTTAATAATTTGTGGCATTTCTTTTAGGGAAGAGAAGAAGACCTCCTCTTAGTGCTTCAAATGGGAAAGTTGTTCCTATCAATTATATTGAGTATAAAAGTCTCACCTTTATACACATCAACATATTAGTTAGTACCAGCGTGCCTCCACCACTAACTTCTTGGCAAGGGAGGCAACAGCTGTTGTGTACCTGGAGTTGGATGCTCTTTTACAACTTCTAATTTGTAGGGGTAGGGGAGGGGTGGTATGAGAATTGCATGGGGTTGAGGGTGAGAGGGGAAGTGATCTCCTATTCTACCTGGTACTTGGATGTTTGAACAATTCCCAAAAAAGCAGTACAGAGAATATCTGTTGCTATCCAATGATATCTAAGTTGAAAGTCTTATGCATGATGCCTGTCTCTTAGAATTCTAAACTTTTTGCTCACTTTCAAAACGATGTTATTATTTTAGAGCCTGGAAAAAAGGGGAAGTACCCCCTGACCTTTGGCTAACAAGCCCCCTAAACCATCTTCTGTCCACCATGTTCTCAAAAAACAGAACCACTGTGTAAGAGACTCTCTAGCATCGTCTTCAGGTAGACACGTGTACACCCAACTTTTCCCAATTCCAAACGATGCTACAGAATGGCGTTGAATGAAGAGAAAATGTATGAGCAGCATAAAACAAATCTGTGAATCTCCCCAAGGTGCAGGCAATATGAAGACCGCCGTTGCATTCAGCCACCATGATAACAGCCTGTTATGAGCCTGCCGCCTGCTTTACTTGCTGTACGCCTCAGCTTGTTGGATCCTCAGGCAGCCCTGACGAAGGGAGCTCCAAGGGGTTTAGTAATTTACAAGCTGTGCAGGCAGCAGGAGCACAGCAGGGCTGTTTTTGCTTGTATGTGTGAATGTGAGCTGGGCAAGGAGGTGGGTGGGGGTGGGAGTGGGCAGGAAACCCTCTGTTTATGATACTACAAATCTCTGAGTCATTTTCTTTCTCAGTAGGTGCCCATGTTATTAATCCCCAGATTATTTGTGTTTTGTTTTTAACATCTCTTGCTTCCCGCACCCCCACCTCCACCCCCCGCCAGTGGAAATGCCTCTCTATTTCTTCCCACCACCTTCTCTTTCTCCTACTTTGCAGTAGTAAGTTCTATCTTCTCTCATTTTCCTTCTAGATCCCTATGGCATTTGAAGAAAACTTCAATGGCTGTTCCAGGCAGTGGCAAGCATTCTCACAAAGCTTGTTCTACACATTGGCCAAAGATCCACTGATCTACGTAGACAACATTGTACAGTTCTAACCGTGGTGGACTCTTCTCTGCGGCTGTCACAAGTATTTCTTTCTTTTATTTATTTCTTAACAAAAGTAATAGATACTTAGAAAAAATCCAAATAGTGCAGAAATATGTACTGTTAAAAGTGAAGGTTTTTTTTTTTGTTTGTTTGTTTGTTTTTTTTGGAATTCTACCCTGCAGAGAAAACCACTTTAACAGTATAGTGATCCTCAATTTTTTTCCAAAGAGTATGCTGCCTGAATTGTTCTTATTTTACAAAAATGGAGTCATGCTATATATACTGCTTTGCAATATTCTTTACTTAGGAAGCCTACTAGCCCCTCCATATACTGAAATCCCTGTTGTTAGTGATGTGGCCAAATACTTTTGCTTCCTCCCATTTCCACTCTCCTATTTTGGGCTCCATAGTGTAGGAAAAATGTACACTGAAGTAAGAGTGAGTGAGGTCTTGGGTTTCTAGCCATAATTCTGCCACTAGCTAGCTGTGGGCTGTAGACAAATTGTTCAGCCTCTCTGGCCTTGGATCTTTTTCTTCGTAAAGTTAGGGGGTTGGGCACATGATGTCAAAGGTCCCTCCCAGCTCTAACAGACCAGGGCTATTGGGAACAATTTGTATTGAGCACCTACTATGTTCCATGCATTGTCCTTGGCACTGTAGAAGCAGGAATAAACACAAGAAAACTCTACCCTTATAGATCTTACATTTCTTTTTTAAAATTTTTATTATTATTATTTTTATTGATTTCAGGGAGGAAGGGAGAGGGAGAGATAGAAACATCAATGATGAGAGAGAATCATTGATTGGCTGCCTCCTGCATGCCCCCTACTGGGGATCGAGCCCACAACCCAGGCATGGGTTCTTGACTGGATCCCAACCCAGGACCCTTCTGTCCGCAGGCAGACGCTCTATCCACTGAGCCAAACTGGCTAGGGCTAGAGCTTACATGTCAATGTTGAATGTCTTCCCTTCTGAAGAGCAAAACCAAGTTTCCTCAAATGATGCCTCCCCTCCTTTCATTTCTTCATCCCCCACCCCAATTATTCTCCAACTCATACCAATCATACTCTTGCTTCAATCACCCCCACAAATGTGCTCTAGCAAATGCCAACAATTACCTTATGTTCACAGCATATGGGGGATCCTTATTCAGTCTTTGTTTTACTTGAGCACTATGTGGACTGTGAAACTGTTTTTTGTTCTCTCCTTTTACTAGCAACTGATTTCTTTTGAGAATGACTATTTCTTCTTTTGAATATAGATTAAATCCTCATTATTTGCAGATTCTATATTTGAGAATTCACATGCTTAAACATTTTTGTAACCTCCCAGTCAATACATGCAGTGAATGTTGGTCATTTGCAGGCATATGCAGAGTAATGAAATTTTGAGTTGCCCTACGTGCTGATTCTCAGCAGAGGTCAAACAAGGTGAGGGACTCTCTGCCTTCTTTCAGCTCTCACACTGTAAACTGGTTTCCTTTTTGTGGCCTACTTAGTGTCACATTTTTTGCATATTTGTAGCTTTCCATCGATGACTTCGCTATTTCAAATGCCCTCCCCCAGCGAACTGCTGAGTGCTGAAGTGCTGTCTGGTGTTCCTCCTAAGTGCAAAAAGGCTGTGATATGCTTAATGGAGAAAACGTGTGTTACATAAGCTTTGTTCAGGCATGAGTTACAGTGCTGTTGGTTCTGAGATCAAGGTTAATGAATCAAAATATATACAGTGGGGCCTTGACTTACGAGTGTCCCGACTAATGAGTTTTTTGAGATACCAGCTGTCTCTCCGCCGATTTTTTGCATTGAGTTGATAGAGTAATTTGAGTTAATGAGCTCCTTAACGAGCTCGGTCTCGGAACGAATTAAATTGGTAAGTCAAGGCCCCACTGTATTAAGTAAGATATCTTTAGGCAGAAACACACATAAAACAAGGCTATGATTGATAAGTTGATAAAAATGATATGACCAGAGGCTTACAAGAAGCCAATCCTGTAGTTTCCCTAGGAGCAATGGTTTAGTATTTGCGAATTCATGTTAATGGAGACTTTATAGGACACAATTACAGCCCTCTATGGACAACAATATGGAAGTTCTTAAAAAGTTAAAAATGTAACTACCATATGATCTAGAAGTCCCATTGGTATATATCTGAAGGAAATTAAATCACCATTTACAACTCCCACCCTCCATGTCCATTGCAGCATTATTCACAATAGACAAGACATTGTGGAGATGACCTAAGTGTCCATCAGTGGATGAATAAAGAAAATGTGACACACACACACATGCTGAATATTATTCAGCCATAAAAAGAAGAAAATCCTGCCTTTTGTGACACATGGATGGAACTGAGGGTATTCATCATGCTAAGTGAGATAAGTCAGACGGAGAAAGACAAATACTGTATGATCTCACCGGTATGTGGAATCCTAAAAAGCCGAACTCATTGAAATAGTAGAATGGTGGTTGCCAGAGGCTGGGGGTGCGGGGGGAAGAGGGAAAAATGGGAGAAGGGGGGTGCCAGGGGGTGGGGGGGGGGGGGGGGGGGACAGATGTTGAGGGTACAAATGAATCAGATGAATAAGTTCTGGGGATCTAATGCACAACATTGTGGTTGTAGTTAATGATACTGTATTCTATACGTGGAGGTTGCTGAGAGAGTAGATCTTGACACACTCTCATAAATGTCCCAGAGCCAGACCTTTAGAAACCATATGGAACTATGGTTCATCAAACTAAAAAGTTTTTGCACAGCAAAAGAAACCACCAACAAAATGAAAAGACAACCTGCTTAGTGGAAAATCATATCTGCCGGTGACACATCTGATAAGGGGTTAATGCCAGAAATTTATAAAGAATTTATACAATTCAACACTAAATAAACAATGCAATTAAAAAATGGGCAAAGGACCTGAATAGGCACTTCTCCAAAGAGGACATATAGATGGGCAACAGATGAAAAGATGCTGTCATCACTAATCATCAGATAACTGCAAATTAAAACCACAATGAGAAGTCATCTCACACCTGTCAGAATGGCTATCATCAATAAATCAATAAACAACAAGTGTTGGTGAGGATGTGGATAAAAGGGAACCCTCGTGCACTGTTGGTGGGCATGCAGACTGCTGCAGCTACTGTAGAAAGCACTATAGAGTTACCTCAAAAAATTAAAAATGGAACTGTTTTATGACCCAGCAATTCCATTTCTGAGGATTTATCCGAAGAAACCCTAAACACTAATTCAAAAGAATATAAGCACCCTTATGTTCATTGCAGCATTATTTACAATAGCCAAGATTTGGAAGCAGCCTAAGTGACTATCAGTAGATGAGTGGATAAAAAAAAGTGTGGTACATTTATACAAAGGAATATTACCCAGCCATAAAAAGAAGGAAATCTTCCCTTCTGCGACAGTATGGATGGACCTGGAAATTATTATGGTAAGTGAAACAAGCCAGGCAGAGAAAGACAAGTACTGTACCATATGATTTCTCTTATATGTGTAATCTAATGAACAAAACAAACTAACAAAATGGATATAGAGAGTAGACTGACAACTCTCAGGGGGTGGAGGGTGAGATGGATGAAGGGATTAAGCAAAGAATATTTCTCTTATATGTGTAATCTAATGAACAAAACAAACTAACAAAATGGATATAGAGAGTAGACTGACAACTGTCGGGGGTGGAGGGTGGAGATGGATGAGGGGATTAAGCAAAGAATAAAAAGGAAGCCTCTTGGACACAGACAATAGTATGGTGATTGTCAGAAGGAAAGGGGTGGGGGAGTAGAAGAAGGTAAGGGGGGGATAAATGGTGATGGAAGAAGACTTGACATGGGGTGGTAAACACACAATACAATATACAGATGATGTATTGTAGAATTGTATACCTGAAATCTATATAATTTTATTAACCAATATCACGCTAATAAATTCCATTAAAATAAATAAGTAAAAATTTAAAAAGAGCTAAAATCATATGAAATAACAAATGTTTTTTTTTTTAAACTGCTACGTTTTGGGGCCATTTGTTACATAGCCCATATATAATGAATACAAAAATAAAATAGTGAATATATATGCTGGGTGGTGTTGGCAGTTGCCAGGATGGTTGGGGAAGGGCCTTATTGAGAAGGAGCCTTGCAACAAACACCTGAAGGACTTTGGGTAATTTGGGGTGATAATGATATGTCTATGTAGGTTCATCAATTATAACAAATGTACCATTCTGGAGGAGGGTGGTGGTGTTAATAATAGGGAGGGTACGCATGGGTGAGGGCAAGAGGTATATGGGGAATCTCTGTATCTTCTGCTCAATGGCTGAGAACCAAAATTTACTTTATTTTTAAATATATTTTATTGATTTTTTTACAGAGAGGAAGGGAGAGGGATAGAGAGTCAGAAACATCGATGAAAGAGAAACATTGATCAGCTGCCTCCTGCACACTCCCCACCGGGGACGTGCCCGCAACCAAGGTACATGCCCTTGACTGGAATCGAACCTGGGACCCTTCAGTCCGCAGGCCGACGCTCTATCCACTGAGCCAAACCGGTTAAGCGCCCCAAATTTACTTTAAAAAGAGAGGAGATTGGAAGAGAGAGAGAAGTCACCCGAAGGAGGCCAGGGAGTGGGTCACGTGCACATTGGTGACGACTTCTTGTTGCTCTTCCTGATGCAATGAGGTCATATAGAACTTATGTCAGGTATTTGATTGCACTGTTTTCATTCTCAACTCCAGGCCTTCTCACATGTTATTTCCTCTACACATAACCTATCCCTCCTCACTCTTCCCTGCCACCCCATCCCATCCCACTTCAAATACCAGCCTCCTCATCAATTCTTCCCTTGTCAGTCAAGTCTTAAGTGCCATTTGTCCCAGAAAGGCATTCATATCTGTGTAGTCTGGGACAATCAAAGAGGAGTATTTTATGAATAAATTTGCACATGTACTTGTTTCTCACCCTGATCTGAATCTAGATCACAATTAATGTCCACACTGTTTGTTACTTTAATGCTCCCTAATTGAGTCTTTGTGTTTGTCTTACTAATTTGACTCTGAAATGAGGAATCTTTTCTTATGCTTCTTTCCTCCTACACAATGAGGACTAGCACAGGGCTGGGCACACAGAAGTCACTCAATAAATGCTTTTCTGAGAAACTGACTTATGGGAAGAAGCAGCTTTTGGTAAAGTTGTGGAAAGGTCTTTTGTGACTAGATCAGGATTTCAGGACAGAACTTGTATTAGAATAAAACTTTTAATTTATTATGATGCATGAAGCTCTTGTCAGCTTGACTGTTGTTGAACTAATTCATGAAATAAATCACCCAGATACACAGTGTGACGAATGTGGACATCTGGGAAAGCAGATTATCTCAAAAGATCAAGGTAAAGTTTGGTTCTATCTGTGGGTGCAAAAATGAAAGAAGGAAGCATTTGTGGCTCTTGAGGTAAAGTGATGCTAGCTTCCAGTTCTTTCCCCCAATCCTCTTCACTTCATGTCATTGTCGAGAATACTAAACCACCAGGTGGTACAGGGGAATCCCATAGGCAAACATGATATTAGACTGTGTTCTCAGAGGGGTCTCTGGACATCCTGGGGAGGTTAATTAACGGCTACCTGGTAGTAATATGTGGAAGGTCCCTGAAGTCAACCTTGGATCCTACGCAAAAATATCAAAATGCTTTCTATTCTTCCTCAATTACAGTGAATGCAAACAACCACAAATATTTCCAAAGAGGTCACAGAAATGTTAATGTTATGGGAAAGTTAGAGGGTCCAGGGTAAGGCCTAGCTCAGTGATGGCGAACCTATGACATGCGTGTCAGAGGTGACACGTGAACTCATTTTTTGGTTGATTTTTCTTTGTTAAAGGGCATTTAAATATATAAAATAAATATAAAAAATGTAAGTCTTTGTTTTACTATGGTTGCAAATATCAAAAAATTTCTATATGTGACATGGCACCAGAGTTAAGTTAGGGTTTTTCAAAACGCTGACACGCCGAGCTCAAAAGGTTCGCCATCACTGGCCTAGCTCAACACATGTAACAGGTGCAGGAAGTTGCCAAGAGACATTCATCCAAAAATCTTTCCTCTACAAGCCTGTCATTTTGGCCAAATTTCCCATTGGGCACTCCTTTGAGCTAAGATGTTAAAGAATCCTGCAAAATGTCTATTTGCATTTAGAATATTTTTTTAGCCCTTAACGCCTAGGTATGGATTGACTGGCCACTACAGTCTCAGTGACTTGGTGCCACCTTGTGTAGTAGCAACAAAGGCCAGGAGCATTTTTGATAAGGTTGAGGCAGGATGTAGGGTCCAAAGCATGGGGTGTTATCCCTGAGGCTGTGTCTCTATGGGGGAAATGTTGGAGACCCTGATTAGCATGGGAGTCAACATAGAATGACCAGGGCTGGTGGAACAAGAGGTAGAGAACTGAACTAGTAAAGATGATGTGTGTGGTTGCCATAGTGGTTTCCATGAGAGTCTTCAACTGGTGTGGAGAGAGCAGAACAGTGGTGAAGTTGGGTAGCCATTGCCATTGAGTCACACTAGAGGCATACATGCCTGTTTGTGGTAGGAAGAATGGGAACCTCTTGAGAGAGACATCATCCTTTCCAACCTGACTTTCCTTAAGTGAATCTTCCAGGCCCCATCTTAGCTCAAAGGATGGGACACAGAGAGGTTGCATGGGTCATATGAGTGCAGGTTTTATGCTTCACAACATGAGCAAGGGGGTAGTTTGCTCCTCCCTTCCCCTTGATGCCCCATGGCACTGTCCTTCTTAATAATTATCGGAATTGCTGTTTCAAATGTAAGGGGGAGATTTCCTATTAAAAAACTCTTCTTGTTCTGTTTGAATAATCATGTAATTTATTGGAAATTATGTAGAGTAGTCACATTCTTACTTTATGGTCTCTTCATTTTACTTGAGGCCATCCCCAGGCAAAAGAAAAAGTGGTGTAGTGTGTGTGTGTGTGTGTGTGTGTGTGTGTGTGTATGAGAGAGAGAATGATATTTAATGGGATTATAGGAGAAGCAAGTAAAAATTTTCCTGTCCATCTTCCTGCCATAATGGAGCTAGTAACCTATAGTTGGGAAGTTGAAATAACCAGGGTATTTTAATTCAGATTGATATGTGCCATAATAGGAGTAAATACAGGGTACTATGTGACTTAGTGGAAGGGCAAGTGGTATGGTTTCATGAATTCCAGGAAACCCCCTTTGTTGACCAAGTATTTCCTTTGTCTGGATATCTCTAATGGCTGAAATCTTATAATTGCAGATGCATTTAGCTTGACACTTCACTCTGAAATAACATGGTGAATGGAAAACATGCTTTATTAGTCCTGAAGTTGTCATTATGTAGCAATGTGACTTGGAGAAAGTTATTTCACCTTTCCGAGTCTCATATTTCTTATCTGTAGAATTGGAATAACATAATTTGACAGGTTACTATGAAGATTAAATGAGATGAAATCTAGGGGAGCAGCTTGAAAATTACAGATATTAGTTTTATAATTTATGACTTGGTATGAATATAAAACAGACTGAAGTAGAAGGTGGGAAATGGAGAGCAGGAGAGAGCCAATGGTGAGTAAAATGGTGTACAAAGAAAGAGATGAAGGTCCCAAAGCACTCTTATTTTATTCCACAGTTTTGTTTCAAAACAATCCTAACTGAAGGTAATAGTAATTGACAAATGCAAGTAATTGACCTGGTGTTAATGGAGAAAAGGAAATAAAACCTAGGAAGTATATGACCCAGTTAGTGTCATAGTTGTGCTGACAGGTAAACCACCTCTTTTTCTTCCAAAAGAAGCCACGTGGACCTTACCTAACTTCCTTCTTATTGCTCAGTCCCAAGGATCTGGCGGAATTCCTGAAAGCCCGTCCGGAGCACATTTCCAGGACTGGCTAAGAACAGCATGAGTCTCTAAGTGGTACTCAGAACAGTTTGGTTCAGAGACCAAGATGATGTCAAGTGTGGAAAGAATTTTAATTAAACTCTGAGGGAACCTGAAAAGAGAGGTCCCTTTGGGGCTGGAGAATTGGGAATGGGGAGAAGAGACCAAAGATGGACTGCAATTGGGGTGTTTGTGGGAAAGAGAGTACAAAAGGTCATGCCAAAGATACTACTAAAGTAGGAACATTTCTGATTACTTTCTTGATGTTTTTGGATCAAGTCTTAACCTGAGGTAAAATTCAGCATAAACCACTTTCCTGTGGCTTCTCTCTACTGGCTATGTGTGGCGATGAGGGGAGTCGACATTGAAACTGAAGGAATCAGTTTTCATCACTCAGCTGCCTCTATATATTGTTTGAATCTCTGATAAAGAATAGATAAGTTTTGATCTTACTCAACACATGATCTTGCTCAGACTGTGTGAAGTTGTCAAAACAACTAGCTGAGAGCACAGCACCCTTCTCAACCAACATATTGTTTTGTCTTCACTAGTAGTTTTCCAGCTTGGGTGCACAGACCATCTCTACGAGGGCAAAATCCAGGAGCCACCGATTTCCTTTTGCCTCTCTTCAAACACATGATCTCCCTGGCCCCCAGCATTCCCACTCTTTGTGGGAAGTACAGACTGAACAGAGGAAACCTTGAAAATTATTGCTTAAATTAGAGAAAATGTAGACAGGGTCATAGCTGAAAGATTGAGTTGATTCAGAGGAATAATGACATTAAGAAAATGTTTATTAAACTATAAAACACATACAGAAAATGAATAAATCATGAATGTGTAGCTCAATATGTTTTTACCAGCTAAACACACACAATCAGCCAGATAAACAAAATATTACCAGCATTCCAGCTGCCCCTTTTATCTCATACCTGTGTCTGACCATCCCTACAAGTGAGTACTCTTCCAACTTCTAACATGATAGACCAGTTTTGCCTGTTTCTAAACTTTATATGAAAGGAATTACATGAGTTGGATATTTCTATGTTTGGCTTCTTTTGATCAGCATTTGTTGTGAGATTCATCCATATTGTCTGGGTAGCAGAATCATGTATATTAGCATTGCTGTATAGTAGTCTAGTGTATAACTATACTGTAGTTTATCCATTCTTTTCCGCCCTCAGTCATGTTTACAACTTATTGAAAGGCTACCATATCTCTCCTGAATTCAGTAAACTAGAAACCAACTGAACAAAAGAACAGTATTTCACAAATCTTATAATGACATTAACAAAATAAGTATTAACTATCTCACAAAAAAGACCAGAAACAAAAGGAATGAGTGGATAGACAAAAAAACACACAAAACATTTATAGCATTTTCCTACCCAGTCTGTGGCTCTTCCACAGCAGGTTATCATATCTTGAAAAGGGAATATCCATCACCCTGAAGCAGTGATTAATTAGCTGTAACTTACAAAGAAAGCTGAAAAGTTGGACACCTTTGAGAAAGGGTTTTTATAAATTCACTATTAACATCATCATGCTAAACTGTAAACTTTTTTCCCCATATGTAAAGATCTTTTCTCAGTCTTTGTAAATTATTTTCTGACCCCTCTCTATAGATATGTTATTACTTTTCTTACTGTTGGCATGATTTTCTGAGAAGCCCTGCAGACACAAATTCCTATCCCAAAAGTTTTTGCAGTGTGAAAGATGTTTCTCCCAAATATTTAGTTATAGTGCATTTCTTGTAAAACTGTATTCTACATGGTTTAGTGTAAAAAGAATTCACATTTATAAATTGTGAATTCATTCATCAATGACTCAGTTCAAAAGAAATTATTTACAGACATCTCTTTGACACTGTAAGGGGGTCCAGTGTACTTTATCCAGTCTAATGTTTTTGGTTTGACATTACTCTAAAGAATGCTATTATGCATATTTTTTGTAAATGTCTCTTGTTAACAAACTCATTTCTGTTGAGCATGTAGCTAGGATTTAAATAGTTGGGCCATAGAGTGTGTATCTGTTAAGCTTTGGTAGATATTGCAAAACAAATTTCTAAAGTGATTATAGCAATTTATACTTCTACAAGCAATTTATGAAAGTTCCATTTGCTTTAAATGTTTTCCAACAGTTGGTATTGTCTTTTAAAAAAATTTTAGTCATTATGATAGGTGTGTGGTTTTAGTTTTGCATTCCTTATTCCTTATTCCTAACTCTTCTCATACGTTTATTAAATATCTTCTTTAGGAAAGTGTCTTATCCATTTTTTCTTCAGGGTGGTCTTTTTCTTTTTGATTTGCAAGAACTCTTTATATATTCTGAATTAGAGCTTTTTGTCTGATATACTACAAATATATTTTCTGGGATTGTTTTTAATAACTCACACTTATAGTGGTTCTAATAACAGATAGTGTCAGTATATATTTATTTATTGAAGATGGAAAGATCTAAATAAAGAGTTATTTCAAAGGAAGAAACAAAAAGATTTAGGACAGTTTGATGACAGAAGATGAAGGAGAAGGGAACCTCATTAAAATTTCAACTCAAGATTCATTAATTCATTCAACAGATTTGGTCTGTCCAAAATAAAATATCTAGTTATGTTGCAGAATCTTTATTTCCCAACTTGTGACTGTTTTCATTTTCTCTTGGTTGCTCCATATTTTGTCCACAAAGAGGGTTCTTATTGTTAATAGCTAATGACTCTTGAACAGTTATTATATCAATAACTCTATGTAGTTGGAACTATTATTATTCTATTTTTACAGAACCTTTAGATAGCTTAGCTAAGACCATCCAGTTAAATAAGAGGCAGAGCCAGTTTCAAATCTAAGCAGACCGACTAAAGAGATCATAGTCTTAATGGCTATCTCCCTGCTACAATATAGGTGGGGCTCATGTTGACCATGGGACTTCAGTTCTTTAATTCAAACTCAGTGCCAGCCATATCAAATCCATGACCCAAAATGATTTTTAGTAATAAATGTGAAGAAGAAATAAGACTGTGGAGGATGAAAATGGAAAGAGCTCAATAGGGAGTAAAGGCGGCCGTTGTTGAGTCAGAAGACCTGAACTCAAGTTCGGCTTTCTCAAGATGACTCTGTGGCTTTGGGTAAGTCAGAAACAAATCTCATTGTTCCCAGCTATAAAGAGGGGATACAAATTCTTGCCTTTTCAATATTTGAGGGTGGCTGCAAAGATGAAAAGAGATAAAAATAATGAGAGTTACTTTTTCAAGAAATATTTATTTGTCCCTTCATCTAGGGGAACAATCATTAAATGCCTGCTGGATGCCAGACACTGTGCCAGGAGCTTATAAGGGAAATGGTCAAAAGGTAATTATTGCAATAATCATGAAGTCACCTTTGCTTGTAATTCATTTAATCATCCAATTAGACCTTATTCCAAGGATTGTGCCAGATAGAGGCTGTGCTTTTCTGGAGCTTATGTTATAGTGAATGAATGGATGAGTAAATGAAAGATAAAGCATGTTGCCCCTTTTCTTGTACCCAGCACCCTATGCATAGCTTCAGCTCTGCTCCATTTCCTAGACAAAACTCACTCAGATACATTTCTTATTAGACCATACAAATGGACATTCTAATAGATAATACCACTTGCTTATGGCTTTGCTATTTATAATAACTCCTCCTTTGGCCATCCTGTTAAGGATATCAAGCACTATTTCCATTTGGTTCTTATATTTAATTCCCTTCCTACTTAGTCAAGGACAGGTAAGCACTTCTAATTTCTTTACAGGCATGTTAATTAACAAATATGAGCACAATTTAAATTCCAGTGCTCTAATCAGTGCTTAGGGACATTCAATGTTTTCTCTCAAAATTAATCTCACTTCAGATTAATCCTAAAACTGCTACAACACAATTGTTAACTATTACTGTACTTTTTAAGTATAAAACATGGGTCCAAGAAGCCTTGTGTGGTAAAATATTCAGAAACAAATAGATATTTGTTAAATAGATTGAGATGCTATTGGCTTAATATATTTGGTTGTGAGAATTTGGAAGTGAAAATAGAAGTACTTTTCTTTTTAAAACAGTGTGTTTCAGACTTTCCACTGGTTCAGAGTGACATCTTGTCCAACTGACCTAAATTAGTGATGCTTCAGCCTATTTATAGTACACACTGCTTTTGAATTAGGGCAGTGACAAGGGGAAGGGAAAGGGGACATTTTCTCAGGATTGACGTTTGTGTATTGGTTCTGTGTTTGATCATTTGTATTCAACAGGGTCATGAGAACATGAGGGATGTCTGGTTTACTGGACATTTACTGGCCCACGGTTTTCCCATCAGAAACTGAGAGAGTCTGATAAAATTGCACCAAATATAGAGTTTTGAATATGACTTTTTAAAGTTATGTTTTAAAGTGGTATTTAGCCTATGCAAATGATTATGAGAAATATTAATAACCCAAACTTATTAGAGATTTGGTGTATAAGATTCACTGATGCTAGTTAATTAGCTATGACTTTGAATATCTGGTGTGATAAGCAAGTGTGAATTATGATATTTTAATACTTACTAGTCAAAAAAATAATGAAATGAGAGACTCAAAAATCTATGACACTGGAGGCAGACATCAGGAAGCCAATGTCAAATTCTGTTCATAAGCATTAGAACAGTGAGGAATTTGTATAAATATTGCTTTCTTCTACAATTGAAATTGATTTTAGTACTACTTGTTATTAGTAGAGAGGAAAATATAATCATTTATATTATGACACATTCCTGTGGTAGAGTCTTCCCTTTAAGATGAAATATAGTACAGATTTACAAGTTTCAATCCTCAGGAAAAAGAGTAAGGTGGCTATGGTTAACAAGTGTCTTTGTGGGCAAGGTGTTAGCAGATTGAGGTAGCCATGGGAGAAAGTTATCTTGGGCACTGTCAGTGTTATCTTCAAGCAGCACTGGGAAATAAATAAAGTTTGTATTTGAAAACCCTAGTCTCTGGCTTTGTTCTTTGCTGTGTACCTCTATCTCGCCTTTCCACTGACCTTAAAAAAAGACCATGCTCTTCACGTTCTCAGAAGAGGAGGACCCCAATAGTCTCATTCTCCAAGTCAACTTGGTACTCACACACACCACGTTGAATGTTATTACTAATAGCTTAATATCTTGCTTCTTCTATAAAGTAACTAGGACTTAAAAATAATATACAAGACTTCAGTGGAGAAAAATTTGAAACATGATCAAAGTATATAAAAGAAGATCTTAAGTAGTAGAGAGATAGTAAAAGCTCTTGAGTGGAATGAATTCATATTATAAAGATGTTAATTCCCCTACTAAGGCAGCCCAGAAAAAAGTAGAGCAAAGAGGGTAGACTTTCCTGTCCAGATATAAAGACACTCCTCAGTAATAAAAATATTATAAAATTGGCTCAAGGATAGTAAGAAAAAAAGTAAATAAACCAATGCAACAAAAGAGAGAGCTCAGAGATAGAGAGAGATAACTATTTATTATAGGAAACACATACGATAAAGAACTCACTGTTTAGTAACTGTGTTGGAAAAACTGGCTCATTTCTATGTGGAGAAAATAAAACTGGCTTCCTACTTTCCAACATGTACAAAAAGAAATTGAAGACCTGACTGTGAAAGACAAAACCACAGAGCAGGTAAAAGAAAAGATAGAACAACTTTGTGACCTAGGGAGAGAGATTTTTCCCCACAAAGCTTTGAAAAGTGCAAACCATAAAATGAAAAATAATGTCTTTAATCCAAATTAAATTTTCCGTTGAACAAAGGACATATAGACAAAGTCAATAGAACACCAACTGGGAGAAGAGCTTGTTATGTCTACAAACTAAAAGAGTAATTTATAAAATATACAGGGTACTCTTATAAATCATCAACGACAAAGCAACAACAGACCACAGCCCTCTAGAACAATAGGCAACTGATGTTCATGGAAGGGGAAACCTAAGTGGCTACAAGTGTATGGAGAAAAATGTAAATTAAAACAACAATGAGATACCATTTTATACCTCCAAAAGCTGGCACCATGAAATCTGCATAGTATGAAGTGTGGGTAGGGACATAAGAAAAGAGGAACCTTTCTTCACTGTTATGAGAGAATATATCTGTGCTGCCTTTCTGAACAGCAATCTGGCAGTACCTAGTAAAAGTGAATAAACTTATCCCTGTGACCCAGTGGACCTACTCCTGGGTTACTATTTCAAAGGCATTTTTTTAAAAGTAGAATAAAATGTGGGAATAAGTAGAATAAAATGACTTACATGAGTTTGCTTCGTGCAGCAATGCCGGTAGAGTTGGCAATTGGAAGTGGTTTAGGTGCCCATCAAAGGGGAAACAAGTAAAATGTCGATACACACCATGGAATGCCATGTTAGATAAAGGAGCTACATATAGCAACATAGTTATATCGCAAGGCCATAGTGCTAAGTGAACAACTAAGACAAAGAATCATTTCTGTAAAAAAAAAATTCCGACATGCACTAAACCACAATCTGTTTTACAGGGATGCATACATATTCAGAAATATATATCAAATGCATTAGAGCAGAAACCTATGGCAGGCATAGAGGTGGTGGTGGGTATGAAAATAATGAGGGTAGAACCACACACACATATATGCACATACACACACAGAAAGAGAGAGAGGGAAAGAGAGGAACCTTGTGTGGAACAATGATCATATGTGTTGTACTGAGGAGTAGGAAGAATAAAGAATATTTTACCTGGGATACCGAAAGTCCTACTTTTTCTAGAGAGATGTGCAGTTCTAAGGGAGGCATTGTGGATTTCCAAGCATCTGCTAACAAGTTGGAGCATAGTTTTATCATGTGGCCAGTGAATATTCATTCATCATCTGCTCCATGCTGGGCACTGTTCTGGGTGCTAGGGATATTATAATGAATGAGACAGACTAGCCTCCCTTCTGGTTGGTGATTCTGGTTAGTCCTTCCTGGATTCGACTAGGTAAATTGTTTCATGTATCTAAGATCAACCATGGGTACAGTCTGTATGAGCCCCGGGGGCATGACTCTGGGCTTGCCCTTTATCTGTGTTGGCTTCTGGGAAAGACTTGAAAATTCATAAGGAAACAACTGAAGAGAAAACCCATTATGATCTGAAGTTATGCAACACACATATGTCTTCTGCTGTTTTTTTCATAGGAGCAATTTTATTCTATATTCCTAGTCTCTCCTAATAACAAATATTTTTGAGACTCCTTGTATGACTATTCACAAATCCATATATAGCTGGAGAGCAGATTTCATTTTAGTGGGTTTTGGTTAAGTTCACGAAAATCTAAATCTTGGACTCCATTAATGCTATCCATTAATGGTTGTCCACCAGGGTCATATAGTGAAAAATAGACATTCTAGTTTTGTTTCACAGCTATTTATTCTGTATTCAGAAATAATACTGAAGCTGGCAACTAGTACTGGCTCAAATCCCAACTTTGGAAGTGCTACTATAATGGCAGTCTCAAAATTACCTCTATGCATGTTCCCACAGATATTTAGTAAATTATTTAATTACACAGAACTATTTATTCATTCATATGTTCCTACTGAGTACTTCCTGTGTATGTGCATAAAACTGTTTTAAGGTTGGAGGTTAAAAAGTTGAAAAAGACAGAGACTCTTCCTTCAAAAGCATATAATTCAATGATGTCACAACTTATTTTTCCATGGGAACAAAATTATGTATACTTCTCAGGTTCTCAGGCAAACCAACAAAAGCCTATTTAATACATATACTCGCTTAACTTTGGTGCTAATATAATTATATAGACAAAAGTGGTCATATCTTACAAAAAGAAAAAATTGGATACAGAAGAGTTTCATCATTTCAGGCTCATGAACAACCCCAAGAAAATGTTTGGAACAAGTCTAATTTTTATTTACTCTTCCCTACCCTTCCCTTTTGCATGGTCTCTTAAGGTCATCTTTCCAAATGCTGTGTCTTCATGCTATTCTCACGCTTCACTGTGGCTCCTCACTTAGGTCTGTGCCATCTCACAAAATGCTCAAGTTTCTACAGTTACTCACTTTCCTTATTCCAGTTCTTCAACACTCCTAATCTGCAGTAGTTGTGAAGAGAAAAATCTATTGAACTAATTTGTTCAAATTCACATTCCTTCTTCTAGCAATAGATCAGTGCACTTGCTCTCTGCTCCCACCCCTTAGGAAGTTTTCCAGTCTAGATTGTAGGTGTTATTTAGAAGTCAGCGTAGTTTTAATAATTGAAAGTCAACATATTGCCAGATTCCCTTCTTCAGATAGTCATATATATACACAAATTTGTTATAAGATTTTGGAAACAGCCGAAAGCGGTTTGGCTCAGTGGATAGAGCGTCGGCCTGCGGACTGAAAGGTCCCAGGTTCGATTCCGGTCAAGGGCATGTACCTGGGTTGCGGGCACATCTCCAGTGGGAGATGTGCAGGAGGCAGCTGGTCGATGTTTCTCTCTCATCGATGTTTCTAACTCTCTATCTCTCTCCCTTCCTCTCTGTAAAAAATCAATAAAATATATTTTAAAAAAAAAGATTTTGGAAACATTATTTTGAGACTTGCGTGTTGTTTAGAATGAGTGCAGGTAAAATTTCAAGATGAACTACTATATCACTGTATTTTTAAAATGCTTGCATGTTAAGAATAATAGTGATAAGATTGTTCAACATTAATATTTACAAAGTTAAATTGATATTAATTTTAATTCAATGAAAAAAATTTAAGATATATTTCCATCTACCATAATTGTTATGATCACTTGAAAAAAGAATGGGAGGAAAATAGTGCTTAGATTAGCCAACACTTTTATTTTTAAAGTGTGAGTCTTCTTCAGGATTTAGCATATTAAAAATAAGATAAAAGTATTTTAAAAAAATGGAATTATCTCCAAGATGTCATCATTTTAAAGCAGAAGATATAGGACACAGGTCATTATTTCTGATCAACTCTAACGAGATAAGAATCTATAAAGCTCGAAAGGAAAATGAGTCCTTGACCAAAATGCTTACTCAGTTACTATAAATATTATATGAAACATGGACTCTATAAAGACAAAGCAATTGTATTCTTTGAAAAATATGTCAGGTTTAGAAATTCTAGGATTTACCTGTAAAAGCACCGTCTGGGACCTAATAGTGACGTTTTAGGGAAACACTTGCATATCAAGGTGGGAAGGATAGGAGGTGGCGTTTTGTGGGCTCCCATGGTGGTTAGGTAGTTCTCAGAAGATGACACTGGAAATTAGATAATTGCTGATGTCATATTTTTTCACAATAAAAAAATTGGTGTCCCACGGGCTATAAAAGCAGCAGCTTCTACCTTTCCATCACAAGCAGAATCATTGAAGCGGGTAAGTGTTTCAAGCAAACTTAGTATGATTGATTCACTTGTTGTGCTACTTCTTGACACTTAATTATCTTCCTTTATATTCTTGTTTTCTTGATACCAGGTTCTTCTTCCAACCTGCCAATTGCTGGAGTAAGAGTTGTCTTCAATGGCCACCTTGCAGAAATCTGTGAGCTTTTCCCTTATGGGGACCCTGGCCGCCAGCTGCCTTTTTCTCATTGCCCTGTCAGTGCAGGGAGGAGCAGCTGTGCCCATCAGGTCTTACTGCAAGCTTAATGAGTCCAACTTCCTGGAGGACTATTTCACCAATCGCACCTACAGGATGGCCGAGGAGGTACTCATCTAAATCTCTCTCTTTCATATCTTACCTACTTGGAACCCAAATAGTTCTTACATTTTTCTGCAGAGCACATCTAAGATCTTTAAGAACCCATCATTTATCTCTACTAATAGACCAGAGATTATTTTGTCTCATCATAGACTCTTTGGAGATTGGGCTTTATCAGAAGACCTTCCATTTTGGCCTTTAAAATATGTACATGGAGTTTTACCCCCAAAGGAGCCCAGCTGACTATTCATTTTCTCTGGACTCCTCTGTGCATTGTTTTAAACTCATGCACAATCTGAATTCTTTCCTTAGTCTTCATTGGGCTGCTCTTGGGAGAGGGGATAAAGTACATCTCTACTTACAGACTTTTGTTTTATCTCCTCAATGTCCAAACACTTAGTCTTTTCTTCTCTTCCAGTTTAGTTTGGTAGATAACAACACAGATGTTCGTCTCATTGAAGATAAACTGTACGATGGAGTCAATGTAAGTCATAGTAGTGATGAGCAGGGCAGTGTGCCATCCATGGTTACTTGGAGTGGTGGTGAAGATGGTTTGGATCTTCTGGATGTACCCTAATAGGATCCCTGCTGTTTTACCTTTGCCTGCAGATGAATGAGCGCTGCTATGTGATGAAGCAGGTGCTGGACTTTACTCTTAAAGAAGTGCTGTTCCCCGAGTTTGATAGATTCCAGCCCTATATGAAGGAAGTGGTGTCCTTCCTGGACAACTTTAACAAAAAGCTTAGCCAATGCGTAAGTTCTCTCAGCTTAATTTCACCCACTCCTACTCACCTGCCTTCTCTCCTTTAGAGCCCCTACACCCAAATCCTCATTGCCTCCTTCTATGCTGGCAGTAAGAGGTGCCTCAGTGACACCATTATAGGAGTCATTTGGAATCACAGAGTATTTGCTTTAATTGAGTCATATTTTGAATTTATGGTAATGAATGGGGTCTGAAAGACAAGTACATAGAAGGCTCATTTGTCCCCGGGAAAAACAATTCAGGTTATGTGAGATGCAAAAGGTCTTTGAACACCTAGATGTGGAATTGGATCCACCGAGTAGAAATTGATCAAGGGAAGGGATGGCAAAGAGAGAAAGAGGGAAATAGGGAGGTTTAATGTTCCATGGTGGGTGGGCAAAGACTCCTACCCTGTTGATGTCATGGGAAGTGATAAAAACAAAGGTGTGTGAATTCTATGCCCCTGAAAGTTTAAAACTATGAAAAAACTTTGAGTGAAGTGGGCAGAGCAAAGGGGACCTAGTACCTATTGAGGAGGGTCCACTGTTCACAGACGATGTTTTATGTCTGTTTCTTGCTCTGAGCATGCATTTTTTGATGAGGTACAGCTAGGGTTTTAATCTTGACCACATTTGCATAAACCACTCTATTCTTTCCACAAACTTAAACCTCAGTAAGATTTCCCAAAAGTGAATAAGGGAAATGACTGGATTTTGGTGTCCAAGGGAATTCAAGAGCTCAGAAAATTTAGGTCACTGGTGAAATCTGGGTCATTGTGGGCACAAATGCTAAGAACTTTAACTCCAGGTGAATTGTAACATACCTCAGTTGGGGACGCTGAGATTCATAAAGTATCAGTACAACAATGTTAAAATAATTACTCTGCTTTTCATTTTCTAGCACATTGAGGGTGATGACCAGCATATCCAAAGAAATGTACAAAAGCTGAAGGACACAGTGAAAGAGGTACTACTAATAACTATTAATGCTGAATAATTAAGTAGGAGAGACAAATGTTTTCTCGTACCTTCCCTTTCTTTCTTTTACCCCCCAAGTTATGATTTTTTTACTTGATTCTTCTACCATTAGGTTGATAATTTAGGTATAGATGGATATAGATGTGTGTCTATATTTCTAAATCATTTGCCAATTTTTTCAAATCATAGAATTCTAGAACTGTATGGGTAGTTAGGTTGTTTAATCTCAACACCCATGCTCTGGGGATGACCAGTGGCAGAGCCTGGGCTAGAACGCAGTTCTCCTGAATCCCATCCAGGCTAGCACTCTCTTAGTAACAATAGGTATTAGTTTTAGTATTATTAATTCTTAGGGAAATGTAAGATTCCTAGTAGTTCATGTAATCTGAAAAATCACTTGTTCAAAACAGAAAAGGGCCTGGGAGCGTATTTATTTGAAGTGATTTTTAAAGCCATTAAATTTGATGATTTAAAACTTGGAGAAATAAACCCAGAACAACTGTAACAAAAGAGCTTGACTTGAATGTAGGCTGAATTTCTGGAATGATTAATACTTATATTTAGTTACCATAATATAATACTTGACAGCTATTGATTTGAATGTAAAATAAACCCTCAATTTTTACACAGTTTCAAATAGAATAAAAATATTAGTAGTAGATTTATTATAGTAACATGGAAGTTAGAAATCTTTTTCTTCCTCTGTCCCTTTCCCTTCATTTCTACCCTCTTCTCCACCACAATAAGTCCTTAGATAGACAGTGAGCATCTATCTGGTGTAGGCTAGTGTATATTTCTACAGTGAATGATACTATCATGTGGCCTACTTGGGGAAAAGAACAGCAGTAGAAGGCTCAGACTACCAATTGTGACTAATCTCAAAACCATAAGGATGATTAGTAGCAGCGAAAGTGATGCTCTTGTAAGCAGGTACAATTAAACCTCAGAAACATGAAAGCTCTAGCTGATGAAAATTTCAGCAACAAGCATAATCACAATTCCCCTCTTTTTCCATCTTGATTTTTTTTTTAAATAAAAAGTCTTTCTTCCTGAGCATAACTTAATGAACATAATGGTTGTGGCCTTTGTAGTTTTTGACTGTGAAGCTCAATTCTCTTGTCATAGAATTACAGTATTACCTAGATGTAAGGGATGAGTATTGGCATGCCATAGCCAAAAAGTGCTTTGCCCTTCTGGTTTGAAAAATCTCTGATGTCAGTTTACTCTGTGGTCTTTAGAAGAGTGAAGTGTGTGAGAGAGACATCTGATGGTGGTCTGTGAGAAAACAGATATTTTAAAGCTTTTCTCTATTTTGAGAGAATCAACTTTCACAGGTGCAGTAGGTTGCCACGTGGAAGAGTGGCTATGCTTTTTTTACCCTGTCACTCCAGAAGGCATAAACAGAGCAGATGAATGTTGTTGAACATGAAGAAAAATTGGTCAGCTCTGTCTGAAAAGGGAAGGAAGTCTTGGGAGGTAAAAGCAGAGAGCAGGCTGTAGTAGAATGGATGAAAAGACAGTAGGACAAGGAAAACTAATTTTTTTCCACAAATATCCCATGGCCTTAATACAAAGGAAGACTGGAAAGGTGGAAGAAAGCAGGAAGAGAAAGGAGAACAAAGTATAGAGGACAGATGAATTTCAGAGGAGGGTGCTTTGAACTTGAATTTGGACCCTCTTCCATTGGGTTTGAAAGCCTTATTCATATACTACTTGGAAGAAGAAGAAAGAAAGAATGGTAGAACCTGTATTTGGCTTTCTACTAATTAAAAGCAACTGAATAGGACTTATTTGATATTTTCACAAAAGTGAAAACCTGTTTCTTTTCTTTTGTCAAGAAGTTGAGAACAGAAAACCTCATGTGTATTGGTCAATGTATAGTTTTGATTCAAGGCAACTGTTGTAAATAATTTATTGGTTGTCGACAGTTGTAGGGCTATGGGGTAGGGAAGGCCTAATGGGTGGCACTCTGGGTCCCCTGTCATAGCTCCCATCTGGCTGCTCTGGTTAGGAAGTGGTTTTAAACAACTTCATTAGCATGAAACACCACAGAGATTGATACCTCTTGGTGCCCTCTCAGTTCAGATAGCCATAATTGTAAGGGCTTTGGCAAGTCATATTATATTATTGCTAAAGGGTATTACTATTAATTTTTTACAAAGGCTAAAACTTGGTTTCTGTTCCAGCAACCTAACCAAGCCACTTTCTTCTAATTTGTCCCTCTTTTAAAAATATGGTGAAAGTACTCAAATATTTGTGTTTTCTTATTTTCACAGCTTGGAGAGAGTGGAAAGATCAAAGCAATTGGAGAAGTAAACTTGCTGTTAGATTTCCTGAGAAAGGCCTGCATTTGCTATGGAAAAGCTGAACAATGGAAAATGACTCTTTTTGCCTGTGGGAAATAACAATAAGATCCCAAAGATTTTCTTTTACCAAAAGGAAAATGGGAGGTCAAACTCCATAATCAAGGATTTGTAAATATATAAACCCCTACTTAGTTTAAAAAAGAGAACAATGTCACTTGTGTGCATAAGACCAGAAGGTAGCTCTTCCAAGCATAATGAGATTTATTGCTAATTGTAGTTGGCATTTTATACACAGAAATTCATTTTTAAGCAATTGAATGCTGAATGGTCTATTCTTACTAAAAAATTACTTCCCATTCCTTTAGGGGGAAAAAACAACCTAAATAACTTCCTTTTCAAAATTAAGACTTTATATTTATAAGTTTATTTATTGTGATAAATATCACTTTATTTATGTCATTTTATTAATATGGATTTATTTATAGAATCATGATATTGCTACTTAAGTATAAGGCTAATATTAATATTTATGACAATAATTATGGCTCACTGATATGTTTATTTAAATTCAATAAATACTTTGATATCTTAAGTTTTGTGGCTTTTGATTTTTTCTTTAATATGATCATCGTTATTGTCGTCATCGCCGTCATCATCATCATATTCCCATTTGCTAAATGAGCCATTTGCTCTCCTTTATCTTCCTGTTTTCTTCCACCATTCCACCTTTCCACTCTTTCTTTGTATTAAGGCCAAGGGATCTTCATGTAAAAAAAATTTTAAGTTTATCTTGTCCTACTCTCTTGTTATCCATTCTACTACAGCCTGCTCTCTGTTTTTTCCTCCAGTGATAGTAAGTTCATACCTCTCAAGGTTTTCTTTCCATTTCAAACAGCGCTGACCAATTTTTCTTCATGTTGAGCTTTCTCTGAACAACATTCATCTGTTCTGCCTATGCCTTCTGGAGTGACAGGGTAAAAAAAGCATAGCCACTCTTCCACGTGGCAACCTACTAAACATGTGAAAATTGACTCTCTCAAAATGGAGTAAAAGCTTTAAAATTTCTGTTTTCATATAAAAGACTTTATTCTTGAGTCTAAGCAAATGCGGTGGCCATTAGTATTATCCCCATCTTACAGATGAGAAAACTGAATCAGAGCCATGTTTAAAACATTGTGTAACTATACGTAGTTGATCCTGATGGAGCTCAGTCTATTTGTATTTTGGGATCTCTGCTCTATTGCCTATATAGATTTATTATGTTGATTCAGCATGTGATTCTGAAATAAAAAGGTAAGAAATGGAAATGAACCCATCTGTGTTGTTAGCAATTTGCAGATAAAAGAAAGGAGTGATGCTCCTGGGGGAGAAATAGATGGGACCTCTATTGCTGTAGGTGAACTGCTTTAGTTCTAGTTTGAGCCTATGAGGGAGGGTACTCTCTAGTTTTCCTGTAAATCAGGAAATAAAGTAAAGGGGGAGCTTACTGAGCTGGAGGAGTCTGTCTGCTAGTGGAGTTTAGCACTCACAGGCAAGTCTTGTGTGTAGAAGAGGAGCAAGATGTTATGAAGCACACAGAAGAGAGAGAGGGCGAAGGCTGCACATCTTCAAACTTTGTACAGAAAAGAGAGCAAAGAGGTAGAGATAAAAGTTGGATTACCTAGAAGAATGAACAAATGACACCAGCACTGAAGAATCTATAAGTCTTTCCACAGAAGGTGAAAGTTAGTGGGCAGCTATCTAAAGTGTTTCCTTTTCCAAAAAATCAGGAACCTTGGTTTTATCCTTTAATTCATTCACCAATTGTTTGCCAAGTTCTTGTGGGATTAGGCCAAGCCTGGTGATAATTGGTGAGCATTATCTATTGTAGGTTCACTTGTAGATAAAGTGGAGCTAATATTTTTGGGCATGGCCTTTGAATGCTGAGAGGTACAAGAACTAAACTTTAGAGATGATGGAAATAAAATTACTCTGGGATAAGTTGGGTTTAAAACTCTTTATTCTTTCAAATGAGTCTAAGTGCAATGCCTTGAGCAAAATTTGATATTGTACTTGTTTTTGACCAATATTCTAGAAATAAAGACATAAATGGAAGAATACTACTCTTAAAATTGGATTTGTGACTACTTCCATCCTAGGGCAAGGAGGCTGAAAAACAGAGATTTAAATACTGAATGCCAATGAACATAAGGCATAAGGTGCTAGGATCTTCATCAGTTTGTCTTCATTGGTGACAAATTTGGTAGTGATGTGAGATAGCCCAAGTTCCTCACAGGTCTTTCCACAGAAGGTGAAAGTTAGTGGGGCAGCTGCAAGGGAGTCTTGACACAATCATGAGCACCTGTTGTAGCATTTTTAAATTTTTTTATTTTATTATTATTATTATTATTATTATTATTTTAGCATCAATGGCACTGCTCATGTTCTTGCCATTGGTGGAGGCCTTGGGTGTCGCCTCTCCCAGTAGCAGATGGCAACATCCAGGTATTAAAGAAGACTAGCCTGGGAGGCTGTGTGAGACACAGCACCCTGAGACACTAACCACAATTTAGGACTGATGAGAAGCTACTGGAGGGTTTTGAGCATGGGAAACACTTGATATGACTCATGTTCTATAACGATCACTATGGCTATTGGATAGAGAAGAGGCCTACTGTATGTGTTTGTGGGGTGGGGAGTAGGGTTAGAACAGAAGCAAGGTCAGAACAATAGTCCAGGGAGGGGGAGGCAACTACACTGGAGTAGATGGGAGTTGAGTCAGAGAAAATGTGTGTGTGACTTACTGTGGCACTCAGCTTGGGCTGCCTGGGAAATGAGAGCTATGTATAGACCAAATGCGCTAGCAGGAAAAATAATCTTTTTGTTTTTCTTCTGATCCTTCACTTACACTGTGGTATTCACTAGCATGCAGTGCTGCATGTGGGAATTAAAGATAGACAGGTGATCTTGTTCTGAAAGGACAAGATTTGAGTGAAGACACTTCCATCAGAAGAGAAGAATGCAGAGATCGACACTGAACTGAGGTCCTCTTGTTTCAGAGGCAATCACAGTTATAGCAAGTTTATCGCTGTACTCTCCTGTCAAGGAATGCCTATTTTTGAAAAACAGATAGAGAAGGCTGAGATGAATGATGACAGGATCTCTAAGAGGAAATTGCATTACTGCTACACCAAGAGGCTAGATAGACTGTAACCGGACCGGGTGGATTTGCTGGATTGTCTTGTCAATTTGCTTGATAGTCTCGCTAACAGAAAACTGCATCAATCCCAAAGAGATAGGATCATCAAGAACTCCATTTCCATTTTGGACATTAACCCCTTATCAGATGTATCATTGGCAAATCCCTTTTCATTTTGTTGATTTTTTTATTTTTTTGCTGTAGAGAAGCTTTTTATTTTGATGTAGTACCATTTGTTTATTTTCTCCTTAGTTTCATTTGCCCTAGGAGGTATATCTGCAAACATATTGCTATGAGAGATGTCTGAGATTTTGCTGCCTATGATTTCTTCTAAGATTTTTATGGTTTCATGACTTAGGTTTAAGTCTTTTATCTATTTTGAGTTTATTCTTATGTATTATGTAAGTTGGTGGTCTAGTTTCATTTTTTTCATGTACCTGTCCAATTTTCCATTTATTGAAAAGACAGTATTTACTCTACTGTATGCTCTTGCTTCCTTTGTTGGATATTAATTAACAAAAGGAAGACAAATAATACAATTAAAAAATGGGCAAAGGATGCCAGGCTGGTGTGCCACAGTGGTTCAGTGTCGACTCAGAAACTAAGAGGTCCCTCCTTTGATTTCTGGTCAGGGCACATGTCTGGGTTTGGGGCTTGATCCTCAGTAGGGGGCATGCAGGAGGCAACCAATTGATGATGTTTCTCTCTCATTGATGTTTCTATCTCTCTATGCCTCTCCCTTCCTCTCTTTCTAAAAATCAATTAAAAAACAAATAAACAAACAAAAATTGGCAAAAGTCTTAAATAGACACTTCTCCAAAGAGGACATACAGATGGCCAAGAGATATAAAACGATGCTCATAGTAACTAATCATTAGAGAGATGCAAATTAAAACGACAATGAGGTATCACCTCACCCCTGCCAGAATGGCAATCATCAGCAAATCAGCAAATGACAAGTACTTGTGAGGATGTGGAGAAAAGGGAACCTGAGTACTCTGCTGGTAGGAATGCAGACTGGTATAGTCACTATGGAAGTCACTATGGAGTTTCCTAAAAAATTAAAAATGGAACTGCCATTTGACCCAGTAATTCCATTTCTAGGAATATACCCTAAAAACTTGAAACACCAATATATGCATCTCTATATCCATTGCAGCACTATTTACAAGAGCTAAGATCTGGCAACAGCCCAAGTGCCCATCAGTAACTGAGAGGATAAAAAAATGTGGTACATTTACAGCATGGAACACTATGCAGCTGTTAAAAAGAAGGCTCTCTTCCACTTTAAGACAGCATGGGGAGTATTATGCTAAGTGAAATAAGCCAGTCAGGAAAAGACAAGTATTACACAATCTCACTTATATGTGGAATCTAATGAACAAAATAAACTAACATACAAAATAGATCTAGAGACATGGAAGCATGCAACAGACTGACAAATCTCAGAGGGAAGGGGTGGGGGAGGGAGAGATTAACCAAAGAACTTATGTGCATATATGCATAACCCATGGACACACACAATAGTGCTGTGAAGGCCTGAGGAGAGGGTAGAAGTGGGCTAGAGGGGATAAATGGAGGGAAAAGGGGACATCTGTAATACTTTCAATAATAAAGATATATTAAAAAAATAAACACGCTCCATTTCCTTAGGAATGAGAGTTTAAGGTAAAGGATTCCATCCAATGGAGGTGCAGGCAGAGGGTAAAGGGAAAATGTAATGGATAATGAAACAAGGAATTTATGATTATTTAATTTAGATTCTACAAACAACTATAAAAGTAGGAACTATAGCAGATATAGTTTCTGTTAATAAATTATTTTCTTATTTTTTCCTCTTTCCCCCTCTTTATCTCTTATATGAAGAACTAGAGGCCTGGTGAACTAAATTCGTGCATGGGGGGGGTCCCCTCAGCCCAGCCTGTACCCTCTCCAATCCAGGACCTCCCAGGATTGGGCCTAAACTGTCAGTTGGACATCCCTCTCACAATCCTGGACTGCTGGCTCCTAATTGCTCACCTGCCTGCCTGCCTGGTCACCCCTAACTGGCCCCCCCTGCCAGCCTGGTCGCCCCTGTGCCAGCCTGGTCACCTCTTACTGCCCCCCCGACTGCCTGCCGGCCTGATCCCCCCCAACTACCCCCACTTCCAGCCTGATCACCCCCAACTGCCCCCCTCCTGCTGGCCTGGTCACCCCTCACAGCCCCCCCACTGGCCTGGTCACCCCACGCAGCCTGCTGTTCAGTCATTTGGTTGTCCCTCACTAACCCCCCTGCCGGCCTGGTTGTAGGTAGCCATCTTGTGAGGGCGTGAGGGTTAATTTGCATATTGCCTCTTTATTATTATATAGGATACTTGTGGAGGCTAATATTTTAGTTTTCTGATGGGCATAGGACCACACTGACATCATCCTAGAATGATACAGTAGTTAATTAGATTGTAAGTATTTCCTGTGTTGGATACATTTTTCACCTAAAGACAAGAATGGATGCTGAGACAAAAATGATGAATAATTTCAATCTGGCCCTCTAGATCCATCCGCTGTTCTTTCCCACTCCACTTTGTGCTCTGAGAGGCTGACATGTATGAGTTGCCTCACATATGTGCTTGCTCTCTGGCTTTTGATAGCATCTAACAAGTGGGAAAGCTAGTAGTAGTTTGAAGAATGAAAATAAGGTCAGAGTGATTATTCCTCTGGAATCTTCCTGCCAGATTGCCATGAGGCCAGTTGTATATTTCTACAGAGAGATCCCTGCAGACAGCCCTCTTCCATAGCGTTCTCTTTCCTGGTTCTGGAAAATTCTCTCAATCCTGTTCCCTAACAGGCTTCTGGCTATTGTTAGTTTCAGAACATTGCACTACTTCTTGTAGGGTTCCTTAAACTCTTTCCACACCGTAAAAAAAAAAATCAATGCCATAAACTCTTCTCCATGACTCAGTTTGAATGTAATAGAAATTTTCTGCTGGGATTCTGACCTATGTATTCCTTTTCTCAGTTTTATTCCTCCCCGAATCCTGCCCAGCAGCAGGATGGAGTCTGCTAATTTAGCTGAGATCATTTATAGACCATACATAGAGCCAGTTTTTGGCATATCTGAGTTGTGTGTAAATTTTTTACACAGCAATAAAGTACTAGTAAAATCAGAAACAATGGTAATACGGCTTCTAAAATTAAAACACATTCTTTTAAAAATATTTTTATTGATTTCAGAGAAGAAGGGAGAGAGAGAGAGAGAGAGAGAAACATCAATGATGAAAGAATCATTAACCAGTTGCCTCTTGCATGCCCTCTACTGAGGATCGAGCTGCAACCTGGGCATGTGCCCTGGCTGGGGATAAACTATGACCTACTGGTTCATAGGTTGATGGTCAACCACTGAGCTTCACCAGCAGGGCTAAAATACATTCTTGAATAAAAAAATCCTATTTCTCCAAAAGATTTCTCCATGGGAAAATAGAGGTGCTTAAGTCAACACGCAAGTATCACCTAAAGGAACTAAAGAGCCCTCTTCTTCCCTTTGAATCAGGAATCTCTTGTTTCTTTCTGAGGCCCTCTCCTCCCCCTGCCTTGGGAATCTTTGTTTCAGTCCAGCTTCCATGCTAGCTGGAGGATGGGTAGAATTATTACACCTGAATAATTCTGACTCCTCTAAACCTGTGGTTGCTTCTCTTGTGTGTGGCCCTTCTTTCTCCTTTTTTTTCTTTTAATAGCTGCAAAGGATATTCAGGGGGACTCTACATGCTTCCTTATTTCTATGAGGTTTAACCATCGGGGTGATTTTCTGCATCCCATCTCTTACTTTAGCAATCAATGCATTGCGTGCGGGTTAACCTCAGTACCACCTAGAAATCCACCAGTTGTGTCCTTCCTAGCAGGCCCTGTTTCTTTTGAAACCCGCATGCTGTGAGATGCTTTTATGAGCTGCTGTTTCATCTGTGACATTTTCATCTTGCTATTTTTAGGCACAATGACTACCCAGGAACCTTATGAACTTTACATTGCTGCTTGACTCAATGACACCCTTGGAAATTTTAATGCAATTTAGATCTTAGGGTGTGCAAGATCCTGTGATGGGGGCTATGAAAACATAAGGTTGGATATCTTTTGGATGCTATCCTCAGGGAGCCTGCTGTCTGGTGAGGAGGACAGGAAAACAACTGCTTGGGGCACAAGCAAATTGAAATGTACTGATGACAATCGTCACTGCAGATGACACCAAAGCTGCATCTGAGGTGATCTTTTGAAGGATAAGAAGGATTTCAACAAATTCAAATGTCCTCTCCTCTATGAAATCTTCCTGTTTTCTTCCCCTTTGCAACTTAGGCATAGTTAGTTGCCCCATCTTCAGGACTCTCAAAGAATAATTTACATCTCTTTTAGCATTTATCACATCACAGTTTGATTATTTGTTATGTGTCTATCTCAGAAGCTTTTCAAGGGCAGAAACTATTGTTCATCTTTGGGTTCCAGGACCTAAACATACCAGGAACTTTACAGATGCTTGGTAGAGGTTTGGTGGATCAATGAAGACAGGATTGAACAGCATCCTGAGCCCAAGGATCTGGATGAGCAAAGGGTTGGAGACATGAAAGGGGACAGCATGCTCAGCGGAAGGCCAGAGGTCATGTGGCTGGAGCTCAGGTTATGTGGACTGATGCAGTGGGAGATGACCAGCAGTGGTAACATTAATTCTATACAACTTCCTATTTCTAGTCTCTGGGAACTCAGTATTCATGGGACTATGTAAAGAGAGCCCAGTGAACGAACAGAATTTGGCTCACACTATGCTTTGGCCCTTAACCTGATGTGGTAAGGCAATTGCATCTATGCTCTGTATTTTAACTTTCTCCTTCTTGAGTTTGGGCAGCTGACACCCACTAACACTTTCCACCAACAACGCCTCACAAAAACTATGGGAAATGTGATATTGCTGATGGTATGGAGTGGAGTTCTTTCAAAATGCAATGAAATAGTTTCTGACGCAGGCAGACAAGAGATGCCTCCAGGAGGACGTTCACACTGTAGGAAATCCATCCACAGCCTATTTGGCCCACTTTTTTTGGTAACAAGTGATGTGTGAAGGCTGCTGGGAACCCCCTGGTCTAAAGCCACGATGGTGGTAGCATTGTCTGAGTTCTCTGTCCATGGTTTTGTCAAAGTCTCCATGCTTTTGTCTTCAGAAGGTGGTTCCAATGTACTGGGGTTCGTCACCAGAGCATGTGATATCTGCTCTTTACTGCCTCATAACTTTGAACTGCAGATTCCTGGTCCTTAAAATGAAGAGAGAGACACCTACCCCTCATGTAAGAATGAAATCACTCCATCTTGGCTGAGAGGGAAATCTTCTCAATTCAATTTTAATGATGTTTAAAAAGTGAAATAAGGTGCAGCATCCCCAAGTGGCCCCCATTTCAAGTACGGAGTCCAGGGACATGTCTGTTTGCCCTATCCAAAAACAGACCCACCCCATTCCCAGGCAGACCTCCTCTCATATCTTTTTGGCCAGAAATGACACATGTGCTCATGGCAATCATTGGCCTAGATTTGGGATGGAAAAACTTTTCTGTATGGGGCAAAATAGTAAATATTTTAGGTTTTGGGGTTTGCCTATCGTCTCTCTTGCATTTTTTTCATATTCTTTTCCTCCTCCTTCTCTTCCTCCTTCTCAACCTGTTAATTCAGTGTAAAACTCCTTCTTAGCTCATGGGCTTTACAAAAACAGGCTGTGAGCCAGATTTGGGCTATAATTTGACAACCTTTGGCTTAGATTATTCAATTCATTTTCTGGGGCTAGCCACATCGACACCCCAAAATCTTCTAGGGAATTATTTTGTGAGCAGCTAATAAGATCTACTATGAGCAGCAGATGACAAATGTATTTAGCATTGAGTATACTCCAGAGTTAACAAATGCTGCATTAAATTTCCCTATAACCACAAGTTGTCATAGCAGAACCATGAAATGTAACCATGACTATATTATCTCATCTTGTTAGCAATTTAAAAAATAGATTTTATTTTCTTAGAATTTTAGTCCACAGCAAAACTGAGAGGAAGGTACAGAGATTTCCTATATATGCCCTGCCCCCCACATATATCGCCTCTGCCACTATCAACATCCCCCACAAGATGAATCTAGCCTGGCTCTAGCTATTTTTGATGACAATGAATTTTTTATTACAATAAAAAGTGAACCTCTGTATCACATCTTATGGACTACCTCAAATTCTCTTGGCTTCTCTTGTTCCCAGCTGCTACTGCAGTGGTCATTTCTGGCTTCTTCTGTCACTCTAAACTCAGAAAAAGGGCCAGGGGGCAGATTGTGGAGTCTGTCTTCCCTTAATTGCTGAAGGGCCCAGGGAATATTTATGGGTGCGAAAAGTTAACTCCCCACAGGGCAAACCTTCATTGGAGAAAACTGGGGTATACATTTTATCCTCTTTCCTCCTTCCCTTGGTTTCTGTACAGCCTGTCTGGAGACATCCTAAGTGGCCAAAAGACTGGCTGCCTCTCTTCATAAAACACTGGCCAGATTACTGATGTATCACCAGGATCTGTTTGTTAGATCTGTTTCTCCTTTCCTTCACTCTTACTGATCCCTAATAAAGCATTGACACTCAAGCTTTGCCTCAGGCTCTTTTTTTCTGGGGAACTTGGGCTAAGACAATTCATTACTAGAATCTAAGCTCTTTGAGGATAAAGATTTTGGTTATTTTGCTTATTGCCTAGAAGACTGCCTGACACATAGTAGGTGTTCAAGGTATATAAGATCTGTATATACTTGGTGTTCCAAAATGTTACACATTTTAACAGCTGATAGCTCAATTTTGAAAATAAAATTTATTTTAATAAAAACTCTCTTCATAATTATTCAAAGTGTGTGTATACATTTTCTTGGGTCTCTCTCTCTCTCTGTGTATATATGCACATACACACATATACCTTACATATAACATCTGCTATGAGCATCAGAATTTATATATACACTAGAGGCCCAGTGCACAAAAATTTGTGCACTTGGGGGGGCGGGGAGGGGGG
>NW_005353483.1:30944-72673 GCF_000412655.1 Myotis brandtii | reverse complement strand
CGGCAAGTGAGGCGGGGAAGTTGGAGTCTGCAGTCACTGGAGCAAGCAAGCCTCATGTTCGCTTCCAGCTGCCTGGCTGCTGGCCGCCATCTTGGATGACAGTTAATTTGCATAAGGATATGCTGATTAGCCAATGGGAAGGGTAGCGGTTGTACGCCAATTACCATGTTTCTCTTTTATTAGTGTAGATGTACAGATATATATAATATACATAATACATATAATATATATAATATATAATATATAATACATATAATATATATTACATGTATATATAATATAATTTGCATTTAATCTTGAAAGTAATAATGAATGCATCGATTCATGGCAGAACCCTTGGCAGAGATGAGCACCAAAACAAATTTGTGTAAGGATAAGAGAGCTCTTAGCTGATTCCTTTACATGTATATATAATATAATTTGCATTTAATCTTGAAAGACTTAATGAATGCATCGATTCATGGCAGAACCCTTGGCAGAGATGAGCACCAAAACAAATTTGTGTAAGGATAAGAGAGCTCTTATTAGCTGATTCCCTCCACCAAGAGCACCCAGGTCTGCAATACAAAAATCCCCAGATGCATTTAGCTAGTGTATAGGAAGTTATGAGAAAGACAGAGATGAAAAGCAGTAGCCAGCATTGCATAGCACCAAGTTGCACAAGAGGTTCCCATCAAGCCTGATGCATAGCTGATCTGATCTCCTATATTCTGGTCTAGTTTGAAATACAAAGGAGAGGCACGAAACAATACTGAAGGCAGGGGAGGGGAATACCACTGTGGGCTCTATAGATCTTACAGACCAAATGAGAAGATAAAGAGCTCTTGTGGCTGCCCAACATAGCTCAGAAGTGAATTGAGAAGGAACACCCAGAAAGGCTCTCTCAAAGCAGAATTGATTAGTCTTTCTCCTTCCTCCATAGAGCTCTAACTGCCCATTGGTCTTTTCTCACCTTACAGGGCATTCTGTGGTAATTGTGGGGTGTATTCAGTAATTCAACATTATTTATTGAGCACAGACTATGTGCTAGTCATTGTTTAGATCTGGAGTAACAGCCACGGTCAAGCAGACAAAAATCCCTGCTTGATAGAGCTTAAGGTTTTAGGAAAGGGAGATAGACCGTTAATAAAATGTGTAAGTAAATATAGAATATGTTAAATCACAACAAAGGGTTTGGAAAATAAAGAGAGAGAGAGAAAAAGAGAGAGAGAGAGAGAGAGAGAGACAGGGGAGTTGGGAGTGGGGTTGATTCTAACTAGGGTGTTGTATTAGTTTCCTAGGGCTGCCATAACAAAGTAACACAGACTAGAGGGCTTAAGCTACAGAAATTAATTTCCTCACAGTTTGGAGGCTAGAAGTCTGACATCATGGTGTCAGCAGGGCAGGTTTCTTCTGAGGTCCCCTCCTTGGCTTGTAGATGGCCAGCTTCTTTCTGTGCCTACACATGTCTTCCTTCTGTATGTTTGTGTTCACATCTCCTCTTCTTATGAGGGCACCAGTTATATTGGATTAATGCTCACCCAGCTGACCTCATTTTAATTTGATAACTCATTTAAAGACCCTGTCTCCAAATATAGTCACATTCTGGGGTTCTGGGGTTTCAGACTTCAACATAGGAATTTTGTGGGGGATTTAGCTCATAACAAGTATCTTGGGAAAGCCTTGCTGAGAAGATGATATTTGAGCAATCTTATTGCCATTGGAAGAGCTGGCCATGCAGATATCTGGGGGGAAATCATTTCAGGAGAGGGAACAGCAATGCAAAGGCTCTGTGATACAGGCATGCTTGGTGAGTTTAAAGAGCAGCAAAGAGGTACCGTGACTAGAGTAGGTAGGTGATCAAGGGGGAGAGCAGTAGGAGAAGAGGCCAGAAAGGTAAGAGAATGGCAAAATCATGGCCCTTAGGTCACTGGAAGGACTTTGGCTTTTTATTCTGAGTGTGAGGGAAAGTCCTCAAGGGAGGAAATCATGTTGCTAGTGGTCTGCAAATTCCAGTTCAAATGCATTGCCTTGTCTGAGTAAGTCTATTAGGTGCTTTATGCTGACTGCCCCAAGGTCACAGGCTGAAGAGATGGACCAATGATTAATACATTTTGATAGAAAAATACATTGATTTCTAGGACTCTCACTATTGTGATTTCTAAGTTCTGTCTCAATTCTTGCTGTTATAACTGTGCACCTTCTTTTTGATGCACGTAGAAAATGAGGTAGAAAGGCTATTTTTTAAGCCCTTATGTGCTTTGATAAAACTTTGGAGGATGCTTGGATTTGTGCATTGTGCATCCTTTCTTTCCTCATCAACTGTCTTCTTTGTGATGAGTGCTCATCTCATTTCAGAGGGTGTGTTCGTTACCAGCAGAGGTGCTCTGGTGGAAATGAGGCTTGGGCTCTTCAAAGAGATTCACTTACTTTTTGAAACATCAGAAAATGTTCCCAAGTGTTTGGACATTTCATGTGATACTTTCTCTTAGCTCCATCGCCAGCCCTGGCTGCCTTGATTTAGAATTTAGTCTTAGGTTCTGGTGCTTGTTACCAACTCTGCCTAGTTCTGATGACTCTCTTCCTCACAACCAGATTCCTGTGTTGACTTGCCCGGGCACTATATTACCTCTATTATTGCTAGGCTTTGGTGACTCAGCTCTGCTTTTCAATGGTCATGGACTACGTTTACTTCTTTTAAAAAATATATCTTTTTGTTTAATTCTCATTGTTGAAAGTATTACATATGTCCCCCCTTATTCCCCATTGACCCCTTCTAGCCCACTCCCACCCTCCATCCCAGGCCTTTACCACCTATTGTCAGTGTCCATGGGTTATGCATATATGGATACAAGTTCTTTGGTTGATCTTTTGTCACCCACCCACCCTCCCCTGCTTTCCCTCTGAAGTTCGACAGTCTGTTCTTTGCTTCTATGTCTCTGGATCTATTTTGTTCATTAGATTCCACATACGAGTGAGATCATGTGATACATCTACTTCTTATCTTGCGGCTACTTCCCCAAATGAACCACACTTATTGCCATAGGAAGAATTGGGGCAGAGCTGAGGATGGAAGTCCATGGAACATCTGCCTTCATAGCCCCTAGTATCTAGCAGTAGTCTTTGTATTGGTAGATCCTTTTTTTTTAAATCCTCACCCGAGGATATTTTTCCATTGATTTTTAGAGAGAGTGAAAGAGAGGGAAAGATAGAGAGAAATATTGATGTGAGAGTGTTGGGACTCAGTTCCTTCATTCTGCTCCACTACACCAACTGTCAGGTATTCGATGCAGAAGCCATGACATATTGTGGGTATAAAAGAGAGTCTTCATTGTAGGAGCCAGTGGCCATGTAGCCATTGCTAACAAGGAACCACTAGACAAAGCAGTTCTTCAAAGCAAAGTCCCATACAATAGCTGCACACCAACTAGGTAACAATACACCTTTCCCACACAGCAGCAGCAACCTCTGTGTCCACAGCTGTAATACATCTTCCCCATAATACAGCCCCATACTGGCTGGTCAGTAACAACTTTATACTACTTAGACAAAAGAGGCTTCTCACCAAATAGTGACCTTTTGGGTTATAGAAGGGCACGCTTGTGCAGGGTACATACAGATGACTGTGTCCATGCTCTTGTACCTGTGTATAGACTTTGGACATCCTGATTAAGATTCCCACACTCAAAGTGGCCTTGAGTATCTGACGTACTCTGAATAGGGTCTCCCACAGAGAGAAACACATCGATTGGTTGCCTCCTGCATACCCTCGACCAGGGCCCTGGGCCAGGGAGGAGCCTGCAACCAAGGTATGTGCCCTTGACCGGAATTGAACCCAGGGCTCTTCAGTCCTCAAGCCGATGCTCTATCCACTGAGCCAAACCAGCTAGGGTTGGCAGATACTTGATAGAAGTTTTTGATGGAATAAATTTATTTAAATTAAGCAGTTATAGTAGTATCTCATGATGTGGAAAGGAAAGTGGTTACTCAATGAATATTAGATGTGCTTCTTTCAATGAGGCACCATGGTAGGTACTGAGGATTCAAAGATAAAAAGACAGGGTGTCTTTCCTTAAGAATTCATATTCTACTGGAAGTCTAGAGTTAGAAGAAAAGTTCGTGTGGTCAACTTGGCTAGAGATAATAAAAAACTTTAAAAATTGTGGGCCTTAATCCCAGGTTCAGTTCCAAATAAATCTTGAATATATTAGGGGCGTTATAGTTTCTGAGCTGGAAAAATTCTTGAGAAAAGTTGGAAAACTTCTCTCCTGGATTTTGATGCTGGCTGCAGAAGGATGGCTTCTGAGGGAAGAGGAGCCCAGGGAAAGGTGTGGCCAGGGATAAATAGAACTCCATATGCCATCACGAGCATGTTTCCCGGGCTTCCCATTCTACTCTGCTGTTCAGTTTTTCCAGGATACTCCTTAGAAAAGGAGATTTTCTTTTCACTTGGGAGTTAAAAGAATTCACACACCTCCTGGAAATCAGGCTTTTTACATTGGCATGGCATGACTTTTAAAAATAATGACATCTGTTGTGATATGCAACTCAAGTTTTGACTTTTTTTGTGGGGTAGGGGGCTGAGGCCCCAATCTTACCAGTAAATTGGAGCTTTTGCTTAATGTCACAGATGGTGTGGTCAACGTTTTCTGATTATGAAGCACTCTTAAAAAAAAACCAGCCTAAGTGATTTTCCTCTATATAAACTGTATGTAATCTTTCACAGCATCTCATTGGAGAGGCAGCCTTGAGGGTTAAAGTAAGTAGGTTATCCTCTCATCTATGAACACAAGCAACTCTCTGGCTGCTGTGAGTGACAGGCCGGGTGAGGTGGAGGGAAATGCAGGGGAATTGCATTTTGACGTCTGGGTTGCTGTTTGCCACTCTATCTCTTGCTATTGCCAAGCACAAGCAATCTTCCTTCACCAAGAGCTGTCACCCAAGAGGAACACTGTCCCAAGCTGTTGACATGCTCTATGTCAAGACAGCAAGACTCAAAGCAACAATTCCAGTAAGTACTAGGCTCTGCTTACAATGATGACGTAGAGGACATTTATAATTCTGGATAAAACTTACTTCTCTCTGTTTTATTGTAGGAAGACAGCATAAAAAATATACGATTATTGAAAAAGAAATCAAAAAAACTATTTATGGTAAGCCAGAGGGCCTTTCTTCTCCCCCAGGTTTCTAATTGTTTGATGTTTCTCCCCCTCCGTTTAAATTTTCCCAGATGGTCATTAAGTAATAATCAGGGGGATGTTTCAGTGACATTTTACAAAAGCGATGCATGGTTTACCTTATGCAATTTCTTATACCTTATTTGTAGAAAAACTGCAGATTCCAAGAACAGCTTCTGTCCTTCTTCATGGAAGATGTTTTTGGTCAACTCCAAGTTCGCAAGGCAATACAGTTTGTGGAAGAATTTCACAGCCTTAGGCAGAAATTGAGCCGCTGTGTAAGTATGCACAACAAACGTGGTGAATTTGACCCCACAACCCTACCTAGAAAACAGCATGTGTGAAGCTGTCTCCACATCAAAGGGTGAGTAAAAGGGCCTTTCTAAGTGTTGGCTTGTAGTCCACATGGAGAGTTCATTACTAGGGAAACAGGGTCAAGTAACCATGCATAACTCAGAGTGCCACTGTTTAGTATAGCTCAAGGAATGGCATGTAAAACATATTGAAGCAAGCTAAAATAACATGGAATGCTACTCAAATACAGGGGTGGTCAAAAGAAGGTTGACAGTTGGTCATATGGAAAAGAATTAATAAATGATAATAGACCATGTGTTTTGTGTACTCACAACTGTGAACCTACTTTTTCCCACCCTTGTATTTATTTAATTTTTAATCATTCCCTCTTTATGATTCCCAAGTAGTTCTTTCATTCATTTGATAGTTCCTAAGTACCAACGATGTGCCCAACGCTATTCAAAGCTGCTTTCTTTTTCTTTCCCATATTGCTGAGAACTTCTAGACTGCCATTTTCTTGTTTATTTACTTAAGTTTTTTTTAGTTATATCTTTTTTAAGGCATGGTCTCAATCAAAACCAAATAAAGGGGTGTGGTATGTCTTCTTTGGGATCTAAATTACTTGATGCGGTGTATGGTCTCTGTCACCTTAAGCCAGTGGTTCTCATCCTTCCTAGTGCCGCGACCCTTTAATACAGTTCCTCATGTTGTGGTGACCCCCAATTTCATTGTTACAAATTGAACATAATTAAAGCATAGTGATTAATCACAAAACAATATGTAATTATATATGTGTTTTTCGATGGTCTTAGGCGACCCCTGTGAAAGGGTCGTTCGACCCCCAAAGGGGTCGCGACCCACAGGTTGAGAACCGCTGCCTTAAGCATCGGGAATTAATTAAGAAGATAAAAGCTATGACATTTCTATAAAAACATCCACAGTTATAAAGACCAGTGTAGAAAAAAATAAAACAAAACACAATATTAAGGTATCCGTGCAATATTAGTTGCCTTGCCTCTGTGGGGAGTGTGGAATATTTTCCAGGACTGGGTTCCGAGCGTGCCTCCTGCGGGTGTGCCTTGCAGGTGGTGCGAAGGGTGGAGTGATGATGGCTGCGCTGCAGCCCTTGGGATGGCAGGTGGAAACGAGCCCTCTGCTCTTGGGCAAGGGGGTTACTGAGACCTAAATGCTGGGCAGTTGGAGGTGGATTTTTATTTTTCAAGAGTTAGGATATCTTTGTCTCGTGGTTCGTGAAAGGGTCAGGAATCCAAATTATAGCCCATCATACAAAGGCATTTTGTGAGGGTGAGCTGGTCATTAGGTAAAAAAATTCAATGAATCTATCTTCGCTTTTCTTTGGTTAGTTTGTGTTTAAGTCATGTCCTTGTTTGGGACTTGGGCTGCATGATTTTTAAATAAACTTTGTCATTTCACTAAAATAACAATAATGATTAAAAATTACAAACTGGTACCTCTTTTTAGAACACAGAGAGATTGCTCTGGGCCAGTTCCTTTCCCTGAAATCATGGAAAGGCCGTCACTCATCTTTGGTTGATTCTATATTTAATCTATAAACTCTTTTTAAAAAAATATATTTTATTGATTTTTACAGAGAGGAAGGGAGAAGAGGGATAGAGAGTCAGGAACATTGATGAGAGAGAAACATCGATCAGCTGTCCCCTGCACACCCCCTACTGGGGATGTGTCTGCAACCAAGGTACATGCCCTTGACCGGAATTGAACCTGGGATCCTTCAGTCCTCAGGCCGATGCTCTATCCACTGAGCCAAACCGGTTAAGGCTCATCTATAAACTTTTATTAAGGCAGTGACTAGTATAGGTTCTTAAATTTAAGTGGAATTGTTATATAATTTTATATTTCTTTTAGCTTCCCTAATTAGATGATTATTCTCCCAAGAAAGAGAGTTTTTCCCACTAAAAGACTTGAAGAGGGGGAGAATAATCCACTGCAGCACCTGCTATTGGGGTAAACAGAGACCCATGGCCGTGACTGTAGGCTAGAGTGGGGTCATCCAAAGGACCAGCACACTGTTCCCATTTCAGTATCTGGAAACAGGCATCCTCTTCAGCTTTTTTTTTTTTTTTTAGTATCTTCTGTTTTCTTTTTTGCTAGAGAACCTCGGCTCCTCTGTGTAGGTGCTATCGTTTGCATTAGCTATCCGATTTAATTCAATGTCATTCTAAATGAAGTTTGTTAATGATAGTGAGGCGCTAGAAGAAATCCTTGCCCAATACAATACAGTGTTATCTGAAAATCTGGACGATCTCCCCTCCCCCCCCGCCGCCCCCACCTCCCCAAGCCTGTCTGTTTTTACCATTAATTCAGTCTCCTTGGCTCAAATAGCTAGAAAAAAGATAATGACAGTTATAACCTAAACCAAGCTGAAAAACTTAGAAAACACAGAACTGTCTAGGAACTCTGGTTTTCCTTGATTTTTTCCCCCTTGATTTGTTTTTGAAGTGTTTCCTAAAGGGACCTCAGTCTGTCAATGGAGATGCCCTTTCAGGGACTTGGGGCCACCGCAGCACAGCTTGGTACTTTTGGCGGGTTGTGGCCGCTTACCTAAGTGGCTGGCTCCCCCTTATGGCCAAATGGCAATACAACACCCAATCAACCTCCCCAAGAGCCATCTAACTCATTTACTTCTTACATTCTCCCACCTGTAGCCAACCATTGTTAGCTTTAGTTAATTTGTCTCACGAGCTCTGGACTTTATGCCCTGGGGTGTATCTGCACCTCAAGGAAACTGAAAAAGAAAGTCAGAGGATTAGCCTGAGCTTTCTCAGACTTTTACTTTAAGAAATAGGTACTTGCCTTGTGTTTAATCTTTTGGGCAACCACATTTATTATTATTATTATTATTATTATTATTATTTTTTGCAACAGAAGCTGGTATCAGTGTAATATAAATTTACACAACATCTTATCTTGGTGGAATTCTAAATTAGTGATTGGGGCAGGGTTTAAGCAGGGAGAAGTTATAAAATATAAAGTAGGTAGGCAACATGAACCTAAATGTGATATTAACAAAAAATGGACACTAAATATAGTCAATATATAAACAGCCAATATAGAAAGTAATTACACTTGCTGTATTTGTCCAGTTGTCCTTGCTATAAAGGTTATTATGGGAAAAATTAGTTAAAACACAAACCTTTCACTTTAGGAGTTTTGCAGTGTGTGTGTGTGTGTGTGTGTGTGTGTGTTGGTGGAAGGATCCTAGTGGTGAAGGGAGAGCATGATCACTATACAAACATTTATAACAAGAGGGAGAAAGAAAAAGCACCATAGTAACAGTACTAGTCAAGCTCTGGGGATTCAGAGTAGAAATCTGCATGTCTAAATGGAGCAGGGAAAGTGTCAAGGAGGGACTTTGAGAGGGACCTTGAGTTCTATGGGTTTTATTTCTGCGGAACCTCAGCATATTTCAAAGCTGGCCCCAGGGTTTTCCCATTATCCAGAAACAGAAGAAAATGGCCCAACCTTCGTTTCCGGGACCCAGCACTCTGAACTAATGCTTAGGTTAGTGTGATGCTATAATCTAAATAGGAGCTGGAGGTGTTGATCTTTTTTCAAGCAACACCGCATTTATGGTGTTGTTTCCAGGATTAAATGTTGTCTGAGTTCAAAACAGTTGACTTACATGCAGAATTTTGGCACATAATCCACTTGCTTAATGTGAGTACTTGGAGTTTGAGTTTATGTCAACCATAAATCATTGGTATATGTTCTTTTGAAAATGCCCCCTTCCCAAACCTGGAAATAACAAACAAAGCAAAATATATGATATAAATTGCTTTATGTAATTTAGAGAATCCAACAAGTATTTATTTTGTATCATAATACATTGAAATAATAGTAAGAATTACTACAACTCTTTATAAACTGTTACCTTGTAATGGTTATTTAAAATGTGTTGGTTCTATGCGATTGTTTTATTTCTTTTGACACTTTCCCCCCATCATTAATATTTATTAAGCATTTATTGACATTTTTAAATAATCATCCAGGATTGTTAAAAAACAATTACTCTGCTAAAGATGCAAAGATATCTTAGTTCTGATAATGTTTTAAAATATCATAATCTGCCCTATTTTGCCAGTTGGAATTTGACTCTGGATGAATTAGTTGATTGTATGTTGAGCCAGGTGAAATTTTTCACTTATTAAGAGCAAAGTACTAAATTACTCCTTTAAAATTGACAATAAATTCCTTGGTATTTTTAGGAGCATTTGTGTTGGGGAAATACTACAATTTCAGTGATGGAATACTCATGTATTACATTACCAAATATCATTATCTTGGGTTATATCTGAGTTATCCTTCATGGGGGTTGTTTTGAGTCACCAGAGAAAACACTTAAAAACGAAGTCTAGTACAATCAGGAATTAGATAGTGGATCACATGTTGTCAGCTGGAGATGCTCAATATCTCTTTCCATTTTGCAGCTGACATGAAACTTTAAGGTTACTGGCTATAGATAAGGGTACAACTCTTTTAACATTATTATCATGAACCAACCATTGAACATTTCTAGGCTTTAGCTTTCTTAGTTCAAAATTCAGATACAAAATTAAAATGTCCCTGGCAAATAAATAGTCCTGTTTCCCCCTTCTTGTTCTTTCCCAGGTAACATTGTGCCACTTACTACCATGTGATGAAGGCAAGGAAACAATGATCCTCATTTTGAGGGCTTATGGATTTATATTTGACTAGAGGCCCAGTGCATGAATTTGTGCACAGCTGGGGTCCCTCGGCCTGGCTGGTGATCAGGGCCAGTCGAGGCTGTGGGAGGTTGGCCAGTCGGGAGGAGGGGCCACAAGAGATTAGCCGACCAGGGGGAGGGGGTGTGGGATGTTGGCTGGCCCTGGGAGGTTGGCTGTGGAAGCGCACTGACCACTAGGAGGCAGCTCTTGCACTGAATGTCTGCTTCCTGGTGATCAGTGCACATCATAGTGATTGGTCGTTCGGTCATGCGGTCGTTTGGTCGCTTAGGCTTTTATATATAGAGAGAGGCCTGGTGCATGAAATTGTTCATGGGGGGGTCCCCTCAGCCCAGCCTGCACCCTTTCCAATTGGGGACTCCTTGGGGGATGTCCGACTGCCTGTTTAGGCCCGATCGCACAGGGATCAGACAGGCAGTCGGACATCCTTCCTGCAATCTAGGACCATTGGCTCCTAACTGCTCACCTGCCTGCCTGCCTGGTCACCCCTAACTGCCTCTGCCTGCCTGCCTTATCGCCCCTAACTGCCTTCCCCTGCTGGCCTGATCTCACCCCCAATGGCCCTGCAGACCTGATCTCACCCCCAACTGCCCTCCTCTGCTGGCCAATTTGGTTCTGATTGGTTGGTTTCTATGCCATTCAGCGTCAAAAGCTCCATCTGCTAGGCAGCCATTGGCCCCCCACAGCACCCACATTTGGTTCTGATTGGTCAGTTCCTATGCCAGTCAGCATCTCTGGGCCTATCAATGGGGCCTGATCAGAAAGGCAAGGCTGATCAGCAGTCCCGATGGAAGCCTGGAGAGAAATGAAGGCTTGGCTGTTGGCCAGACTGGGAGAGAAAGAGAAAAGCAAGTGCTGATCAAAAGCTGCCACAGAGGCAACGGATCAGTCCCTGCTTCTCTTTTCAGGCCTCTCTCTGGCCTGATTCGCACCCCCCTCAGCAGTCAGTGCTAACTGCAGGACTGATTTCTGGTTGGTTGAGCCTCCATTGTTACTGGTCTTTACGACCCAGGGTTTTTAATATATTAGGATAGATGTGTAACCATGGAGTGGCTGAAATCAAGGGTTTTTGTTCCCTTCCTTTTTTCATTTTTTCTTCTTCCTTCCTCTCACCTATCTCTCCTTTCATAAAATATTTTCAGAATATTTTATGTACCTGCTCTGAGTCAATTTGCTGAATAGCTGATTTGCAAAATGAGCAACTTTTTGAATCTGTTGTTTCTTTTCCCTCTCTTCTTTTTCTTCTTTCTCCTTCTTGCAATTAATTTGTTAAATAAATTTAGTCACTTGTTTAAAGAGGTTTTCATAGTCTATATTTTGCTGATTGCATTTTCATAAACTGATTTAATATATTCTTTTCTTTATTTCCCATACATTAGTAATTACATATAGAGACTTGATCAGGTTCAGGCTTGATGTTTTGGCTAGATTAGTTCATATGTAGTGTTGTGTACTTTCATTAAGAGGCACATAATATATGGCATCCATTTTTATCACTTTTGCTGTCATTGGTAATTATTGTCTAGATATATTCATAAGGCATTGCAAAATGACATTTAAAAATTCTATTATGCTTTATTTATTGGCAGGGATGTTCTATAAACAGAACATAACTATTACTAATTATTTGACTGTCCTGAGGAACTTATCATGTAAGAAAGGCAGAAAAATACTTAATTATTTTTCTTTATTTACCAGATTTCAATATAAGGAATTAATTTTCTAACATTCTTTCAAGCTTGTCAATGAGTTGGTATTTTCTCTTCATTTCATTATTAACTCATGGATTTAAATTATTTTTTTATTTTTGAGAAGCCTTTCTAATTTCTATAAGCATCCTGCCTTTTGGGTTTCTTTGCAAGTCTACTAAGACTGGAATCTTCTTTAACTACTCTTAAGATACAGTACCAAAAAAAGAAAAAAAAGATATGGTACCATAGCCTGGCTGGTGTTGCTCAGTGGTTGAGTGTCAACCTCTGAACCAGAAGGTCATGGTTCGATTCCTGGTCAGAGCATATGTCCAGGTTGCAGGCTCGATCCCCAGTGTGGAGCATACAGGAAGTAGTTGATCAATGATTCTCTCTCATCATTGATATTTCTATCTTTCTCTCCCTCTCCCTTTCTCTCTGAACTCAATAAAAATATATATATATTTTTAAAAAGATATAGCACCTTGATAATTATCCTGAGAAACCTCAAGGTCTGAAATCTCCATTGTATTTGAATGTCATCTCAGTGTTTCTGGTAACATTCTGAAGATTTTGGAGCACCTATTAAAATGTTATATTTTTACTTAATCTGATTTGGATAATTTAGATAGTTAATTATTAAAAGAAAATAAATTATGGGTAACATAAAATGCCTTTATTTTTATCATCTTTGCTAGCCATGGTATTTGGCTAAATGGTATTTGGGAAGTTGACCTATGCATATGTAAGAAGACATTTTAAAGGTTTTTATAGAACTGAAATACTCTGACTTGAAATGGAATTTAATAGTTGCTTAATTGAATTCACAAAATAATTTGCCTAATTGCTAACAATCAAAGTTGAAACTGAAAAAAAATTCCATTAATTTTCAAGATCTTATCATCTACTTTAATTAGCATTTTGAGAGCTTGAATAGTAATTGGTAATTAGAGAGATGCATGTCTTTATATTGTGTGTAATTAACTTAAAGTCTGATAAGTCTTAGCAAATAGAATATTTGTATCTCCATTTCTTGGAATGTGTTTGATAAGTAATTTTTAGCATTAATTGCAACTAACTTATCAACTTGTGAAGCATTACTAATTATTTATCCTTGTAATTTCAAATATTTTTTAATTGCAATTGGTTGGTCTAATAAAGCTAAATGTAGGAAGTAAGACCAACCCTATTTTATTCTTTCATTAATTGCAAAGTCCAAATCCTGTCTTCAAGGATAGCAATAATCTCATCTTGTATTGTTGGAAGAAATAAGTGAGATAATATATCTAAGTGCCTAGCATTTAATAGTTCTGTAAAATTGTTAGTGTCTTTCCTTACTGCTTTCCATACAAGGAACACTAATTTTCTTCTAATTACATTTTCTCAACAATTTCCAAAAGAGTAATTCTCCTAAACAATCAAATACCTTTCTAGTACCTATTGTTAGTGTTTACTTGCATTATGTGCATAACTTATAGTAGCACTTTGATTTAAAGATAAATAGATCAAGTAATTGGTTTTAACCTTGGTAAATGTATTTTCTTTTTCTTTTTTGGTGCTCATCTATATTTTATTTTTTTTATTGTTGACACTATTACAGATGTCCTCCACTGCTTTGCCTACTTCCTCCCAGCCCCCACCACACACACACACACACACACAGAGTTGTCTGTTACCGTGAGCTATGCATATATGTTCTTTCACTAATCTCTTCATCTTCTTTTATCCAGTCCCTCCCACCCTGCTCTCCTCTGACATCTCTTAGTTTGTTCCATGTAGCCATGCCTCTGGTTCTTTTTTGTTCATCAGTTCATTTTGCTCATTAGATTTCCATATTAGTGAGATCATCTGGTATCTGTCTTTCTCTGACTGGCTTATCTCACTTAGCACAAGAACCTCCAGGTCCTTACGTACTGTCACAAAGGGTGAGATCCTTCTTTTTTACAGAGTCTAAGGTAACTATAGGTGAGTGAAATTATAGACACTAATTTATACCAGACGATTCTGTTAGTTATAGAGCATATAGAAATAGGACAATGTTTTGTAACTCTCCTGATATATATTTACACAGGTATTGGATATCTGTCTTGCTTTTTAAAAATTAAATGTCTGATTATGAACTTGCTTTTGAAGAGAGACACTGGCTAAAAGTTTGTTCACCCTTTCCTCCTTTCATGCAACCTGCTTGGTTGCAAATATAGTTATGCTTTCTTCCAATCATATTAATTTAAAATTTTTCTTTTTAAGTTTTCAATAAACCTGTCTGGTCTCAGTCATTTTGTGTTGATGTCCTAATGTTCAACTTTTGCCAAACTGACATAACATTTTAAAAAATCTATTTTCAAGATGGGCTATACTTATATACTGTCCTCAACTGTTATTTTAATGAACCTCAGAAAATATTTGTAATGTCACATAAAAAACTTCAAAAAGTTAATAAGATTTGCTGAAAAACCTATATGCTGTCATACAACAAAATGAAATTAGTTTAATCTTTAATCTAATCCCTTATCATTGACATTCTGGGGGAAAGAAAATTTCAGGAAACCTAGGCCATGGCCAAAGTAGGAACTGCCTTAACCATTAAGGTTAACTAAAATAAATAAAAAAATAAAACAAAAACCAAACAAAAAACCCTAAACAAACAAAAGGAAACAAAAAAGGTTGGTTATAATCCAGGGAGGTAAAAAAAATATAGATCTTACATATAGTTTTACACTCTTTAAATGGTTAGAGAATATGGAATATGCCTATAATAGGAGATCCTAATATATAAAAACCCTGGGTCCATCACATCCACAACGACCGGAGGCTCAACCTAATGCCCAGGCTGTGTGCACAGCAGGCTCTGGGGGGTGGGTGGGGACCTGTGGCAGCAGAGATGGGGACAGGGGAGGCAGGGCCGGCACTCAAACACTCACTCACAACCGCACACACGCACAGACACACACAGTGCCCACCAGCTCACAGCCTTTTTTCCCTTTCTTTCCCTCCCTCCCAGCTTGCTCTCAGAGCCTCTCTCAGAATGAGGAAACAAAACAGACTGGGCCTGAAGAGGTCTGGATGGAAGGGAGGGGCAGCAGAGGGTGGAGCTTCCCCCACTGGCCCCACCCCCTCCCAGCCAGGGAAGAGGGAGACAGGGAGGCAGGGAGGCTTGGAGGATTGCTGAGAAAAACAAAGAGAGACAGAGACTGGGAGAGACTGGGATGGAGAGATGGAAACAAAACAGACTGGGCCTGAAGAGGCCTGGATGGAAGGGAGGGCAGGCAGAGGGTGGAGCGGCCCTCACTGGCCCTGCCCTCTCCCAGCCAGGAAAGAGGAAGAGGGAGACAGGGAGGCAGGGAGGCCTGGAGGACTGCTGAGAAAAACAAAGAGACAGAAACTGGGCAAGATCAGGCCAGCATGGGAGGGCAGTTGGGGGCAACCAGGCTGGCAGGAGAGGGCAGTTGAAGGTGAGATCAAGCTGTTAGGGGAGAGCAGTTAGGGGTGATCAGACAGGCAGAGGCAGTTGGGGGCGAGATCAGGCCGGCAGGGGAGAGCAGATAGGGGCGATCAGGCAGGCAGGCAGAGGGGTTAGGGGCAATCAGGCAGGCAGGCAGGCAGAGGGGTTAGGGGCAGTCAGGCAGGCAGGCAGGTGAGCAGTTAGGACCCAGCAGTCCCAGATTGTGATGCACAAATTTTGTGCACCGGGCCACTAGTAATATAATAAAATTCTTTTTGTAGAAAGGATTGGAGGTTGCTCTTTGTGAGAACACAGTATGAGCACTTATTTCTCTGAGAGACTATACATGTGTAGCTGTCCACTCACTGACACCCATATTTCATTTTCTCAGAATTTTCAGTGGGGAGGGATTTTTAATTTTTGCTTTAACTATCATGCGCAATACACATTTATATGATTTTTCAAATACATGAGGACACTGTAGACACCAATTAAGGACTGTATAACTTGTTCATACAATTGTTTCAAACAAAGTTCTAATCATCATAAGTGCCTAAGACATGCTTCAAACTTACTAAACCAGTGTCCCAAAGCAGTAAGCTGATGCTTGCATTTCATTCATTGGTTCATTTAGTAAACAAAAATTTGTTGAGTATCTAGTATTTGCTGGACACTATTCCAGATGCTGGGGATTTAATGAAAACTGGCAGGTATCTCTGTCCTCGTAGAGCTCCTTGAAAATGCTTTCAGCCGGTTTCAGCTTGCCAAGGTTGTGGCAGGTGCTGTGGAGGGAGCACACGGGAGGATGTGCTGCAGCAGGGCTAATGGATATCAAGCCATGGATAATTGAGTCCGGGGATTTCAGCTGAGACCTCAAGGGTGTTTAAATCTCCTCTGCTCTCTCCAGCCTCGGAACATCATGCTTCCTGTGCCTACTCGTCCCTTGTCCCTGCTCCTTCCACTCCATCTTATCTTGCAAGATGCAACACGCTTATTTTTCCCTTCTGGAAGCCTTCCGGGATGCCACAGTCAGATTGTGCCTTTTCTGTCTCCCAGAGCAGTTGTATGTTTAAAACCACAGTATTTATCACACAGTATTGTAATTTTGTGTCACTGTCTGTCTGAATAGATGAACCATCACTTGAACCCCAAGGCAATTTCCATCATGTAGGGTAATTTTATAAATCAACGCCATGTGGGCGGAGATGCTACTGTATGCTTAGCAATACAAATGTACTGACTTGATGAATGGTTAGGCCTCCTGTTTGTTATTCTATGACTATTTCACACCCTTCTTTGATCTGGTCCCTAGTTATTCTAGCCTTACTAATAATTTACCTTTAGTCTAGATCATATCTGCTTTGGTTGAGTTTGTCAAATCATTCAGCCATTTTTACAATAAAACTGCTTACACTTTGTTGCACATTCTGTTTCCAGCAAATGTAACTATACGATAAAATATAAGATAAAAGAAACAATTTGTTTTTAAAATCCTCCTTTTAAGCAAAGCAATTGAAATCATGACAATAAAATCTGGCTGTCCTACTATGTCTGTGGACATATTTACGTCAGGAAAATTAGAACTTTTTAGGTCAGACCTTTTTTAAAATTAATTTTTCTTTTTATTGAATTCATTGGGATGACACTGGTTAATACAATTATATAGGTTTCAGGTTTGCAATTCTAAAATACATCATCTGTATATTGTATTGTGTGCTCACCACCTCGTCAAGTCTCCTTTCATCACCACTTATTCCCTTTTTACCTTATTCTACCTCCCCTCACCCCCATCCCCTTTCCCTCTGGTAATCACCACACTGTTGTCTGAGTCTATTAGTTTATTTATTTTTTGCTTAATACCTTCACCTTTTTCACCCAACCCTGCAACCCACTCCCTCTGAAAGCTGTCAGTCTCTTCTCTATCTATGAGTCTGTTCTATTTTGTTTGTTAGTTTAATATTTTTCATTAGATTCCACATACGAGTGAAATCAAATGGTACTTGTCTTTCTCTAACTGACTTATTTCACAGACTAATGCTGGGTCAGATCTTTACCAGGGGTCATTTATAATAAACGGAGCTCAAGGCACCAGAAAGCATCCCATAAACCAGTACAGCTCTAGTGGCAACCCTGGCACTATTAAGTGTGTGATTAATTAATTAATTTCCAAACCTTGTTTTTCTCATTTTCTACTCTCTTGTTCTACTTAGGGTAGCATATGCCTTAGATGGAGCGAGGTCAGAAGCCTCTTTGTACTTCCCACGCTGCTGTGGGATGCACTGCAGATCAAAGTTTTCTGGGCAGAGGATATAGTCACAGGAATGCCTTAATGATATTTAACTTCTGTAATGTCCAGGATTTGGTTGGCTTCTTTGGTCTCCCACTTTCAGTGTTAAATCTTCAAATCCTAACATATGCGTATTTGACATTGCGCCGTGTAACTTGCATCTTCTGTGCTTTGTGGCTAATCCTTTCATGTAAGAACTTTGATATAGTGCCTTGGAATTAGGCAAGTATTACTTCTCTTCTTTTTTATTGAGTTTCCTTTTTTTTTCTAATTGCAAGATTTGGGCCAACTACTTCTATGTTAGATAATTTTAAGCTAGAAGGACTTGTATCTGATCAAACTATTCATTTATAAGATAATGAGCAGACTTCTTTAAATTATCTCCATACCTACTAATTTGGCTGAAACTAGGCTTGCTATTTCTAGAATTTTCTTTTGTAGTTCCAATCTGAAAAACAAATGAACAAAGAAAACAAAACACACACACACACACACACACACACACACGGTTTCTTCTTTTATTTATTATAAATAAATTTTCAGGTTGAAATCTTTCTCTCTCTACCAATCAGCTTAGTCTCTTAAAGCCATTTCTGACATTTCCCCTCTTGTAATATGGAGCAGAGATCTTTGAGCTAGTCTCTCTTTGAAACTGGATTTTGAAAGTTTTCAACAAGAGATTGGCTTAGTTGAAATATTTTTTCCAAGTTATGCTGTTTATTTATTTTTTTGAGTTTAATATAGTGTTTTTAATTAAAGACTCTGGAGTCAGAATATTTGGGTTCAGATCTCAGCTCTTTCCCTTACTATGCATGAACATAGGCAGAATATTAACTTCCATGCTTCCGTTTCCCAATCCGTAAAATGAGGATAATAATAGTACCTACCTCATAGGGTTGTTGTGAGGACTGAATGAATTCATATAATTAAAGCCTTCAGATTAGTGCCTGACATATAACACTAACATATTACATGTTGACTATTTTTACCTAACCATCTTCTCAGTATTTCTGTCTTCACTTGAAGGGGAATTGGATAAAGATGAGAGCTCCAGAAACTGCTGAATTTTTACCTCCTAACAGTAAACTTGTGCTTTGTTAATTTTTCTACCTACAACTATTTTATCTACTAACACCATCTTGCTCATCATTATGTCTTTAGTACCTAGCAGGTGGCCCAACAAATAGTAGGCACTTTAGGAATGTTTAATGAGTGAGTAAATTCTTTCTGATTATGTTCTCTGACGTTGGCTACGACTGTCCTGGATCTGTCATGCTTTGCCTTTGGCCTCACAGGATTGGTTTGAGCTGAAACATCCTCTTCTTAATTCAGGGCTCTTATCACAGGGATGTCCAATCCTGTGCTTGTGAAGCCCATAAACTACAACTTAACCAGAACATTCATGTCTGCAGTTCTTCTGTGCCTCATCATCAAATCCCTTCCCCCTAAGCAAGGTCTGACCGGAAGGTAGAGTCCCCATCTGTGCAGAGTCATGACACCATGATCACTTTTAAGCCCTGAAACAGCATTCAGGATATAACTGTCAAATCATTTCAGTTATTTTCTCTTGGTAGGAAAGGAGCCTGAATGATGCCTCTTCTCTCCACTTCTCCTCTTTGTACCTGTTGGTTGACATTGGCCATGTTTCATTTGTTGTAATAGGTGTTGTCATTTAGCTGCCTTCACTTCCTGAGTTTTAATTAAGTGTTATCTTTATTGATGTCCCCGACACTATTTTACCACTACTCTTGTGATACCTTGGGGGAGTGACTTACACATCTGGAGCTTGGTTTTCTTTTCTATAAATTGAGAAGACTTGGCCTTGTAATCTCCTTGGTCTATTCTAGAGCTAAGGTTTTATGAGCAAAAACTAAATAGATAAATTATGTATTTTCACCTTTTTCTTTCCCTTTCTCTAACTCTATGGAAATTTGTGGGAGAATAGAAGGTGATGTTAATTCCTTCCTACTTATCTCCTAGGGCCGGCAATCCTGTGCTCAGATAGGATTTGAAAATTCACCTCCTCAAGGGAGACTGGCAGTCTTTATCAGCAGGGCTATAAATCATCAGCCTCCTCCTTCTCTTAATTTAGAAATTAATATTAATTTCTTAGTGTTTTCTCCTGGCAATTGACCCCTGAATATTGTACAGTGCAATGTGCATAACAGCCACGGTAATTTTTCAAAAAGTAAAACTCTTTTGTCCTCCCACATCTCACATGCTACCCACATCTCTCTTGTTCAGTTGCTCCAGCCAAGCTTTTTTCTTTCAGTTTCTAGAAAGCACTTAGTCTTTCCTGCCTCAGAGCCTTTGCACACCTTTCCCTCTGCCTGAATAACCTCTCCTGTGCATCTTCCCCAACCAACTCCACCTTTCTTTAGCTTCTAAAATAACTGGTTCCTTTTCATTTTTCAGATCTTAATTTAAATATCATTCTTCAAAAGAGCCCTCCCTGACCAATTGAAAGTCCGTCATTCCTATAAATCCCTCTCATAGAGTCTCGTGCCTTACAAACTCAGCCTTCATTGTAACTTGTAAACTTTAATTTTTGTTTCTTTTCTTATCTATCATCTGCCTCCACCATGAAACTGTATGCTCTGTGAGGACAGAGACCATGTATTATTTATTGCCAGTGTGTATCCATGCCCAGAACACAATACCTACTCAATAAGTGTTTTCTGAATAAATGAAAGTACTATTAGTGCCTCTTTGACAATATTATCTGTATTTACTGTTGATTTCTTAGATTTCCTGTGCTTCATCAGCTAGAGAGATGAAATCCATTACCAGGATGAAAAGAACATTTTATGGGGTAAGTATTCCAAATCCTTGCTTTTGAATACTGTGTTTTTTTAAATTGACAATATTTCTGCTTTTATATCTCTACTTTATCTGCAGATTGGAAACAGAGGAATCTACAAAGCCATCAATGAATTGGATATTCTTCTTTCCTGGATTAAACAATTCCTGGAAAATATTAAGTAATGCAAGCAATCAAGTGCATTGATTTGATTTTTTGAAATATAATGAAAACCACCAGCAATAAATTTAAAACAGCATATTTCTTTTTTAAATTTTGTACATAGTACTGACAGCAGGTTAGATTCAGAATGGACTGGAACAAGCATGTCAAACTTGCAGTCCATGGGCCGCATGTGGCCCACAACAAATATTCATTAATGATCACTCATTTATTTCAGCCCTTTGTATTCAGCATGTCTCTATCGAAATAAACCTGTGTTTCTATGAAAATTGAAGCTGTGTTTTTTGCAGCTCACATAAACTTAAACCTTGTTTGTTTGGCTCGTGTTAGCCTTTGAGTTTGACATGCTTAGACTAGAGAAATTTAACAAAAAATAAAGTTTTGTAGTACTTTCATTCTGAACATGTTTTGTTACCCCCAAACACAATGAATACATTTAATTGAAAGGTGTATAACCAAAATTAACTAATGCAATATTTGTGGAGGGGAAATGACAGATTTCTAGGAAATATTAGAATGTTATTGGGACTGAAATAAATGATATATGTGATTATTGTCCACTTAAAGGTTTCATGATTCCTAATTATGCCCAGTGTGAACTTAGTTCCCAACAGATTTTGAATTTAATTAAATAAAACTGTTTCTTTCTCCTAAATGTCCTTTTTAGGACAGCATGCTAGAATTTCATTGAGTACAATAGCTAACAACCAGATCAGATAAAAAAACAAAAAACACCCAAGTCAGCTACTTACTTGGAATAGTTTACTAGCTGCCTTTGACAACCTATGCTACAAAGACCACAAATGATGCCAGAGTTTGATAATGCTGCTCTGTATTACAAAGACCACAAATGATGCCAGAGTTTGATAATGCTCCGTACAATTCAAAAAGTTGATAGAGGCCAAATAAAAGTCTAAATACAGCTTAGATACCACCACAGCAAACTTCTCATACTGTCTAAATACCATACTTGGATACCTAGACCTTCAGTTAAATGAGTAATATGGACTGACCATTGTTTCACATTAAACAGACTCAGCTTCATAGCTATTGGCATACTAAGCATGGGCAGTTTCAGACAGCACTTTGTGTGACAGCCAGTCACACCCACAAAGCCCCCGCTGCATACAGACAACATTGCGATTTGGTGTTTTGTGACATAAATAGTCTGGGCTTCTGCAAGGCTTTTGTGGATTTTGTCCTTGACACCTCTTCTCTTCATTGCTTCCCCACCATCCAGTTCTTCTTTTCAATCTTATGGTCATTATTCTATTCATGAGGGCCTACCCTCTCTTGGTTGATCTCAGATTCCAAAATTACCTCTTTGTCTCCACCCTTCTTCCTTCTGCCTTCCCCATCAACACCCTGTGGTCTTATCTCTATCTGGGGCCTCATTATTAGGCAAATCCACAGGAAAAGAAAGGTGGTGAGCAGACGGGATTGGTGAGGACTCTGCATCTCGTGCTGTTGATGTAGGGGTTCCCAGTGTAGGCTCCCAGGCCATCCGTAATGGGGCAGCATTTGTTCCTCAGAAACGTTTGGAAGAAGGGATCAGGAATCTATCCTCTGGCTTTGCCAGGGGCCTGAGAAGAGGTAGTACACCCACAGCCTCTCACTGCCCCACTTTTAGGGCACTCAGTGTTTCTGGGAACCGGCACCCCCCACAGCTGAGGCTGGGCTGCACTTCCACAGAACCTGGTGTCTCCAGTCTTGTTACAAACCATTCCTAAAGCTCCCTTGTTACTTGGGGACTCTAGACATCAGAGGGGCTCAGAATTATTTATTTGCTGGTCAGCAAATTGCAGGTCTTTAAGGGATAAAATTTCCCCTGTGTTTCCCAATATATTTGGGTGATTGAATTCAATGTTGTTGTTTTTTAATTTTCCCCCATATTTTTAGGTTTGCCCAGAATAATCAATAGGCTGTTAAACTCAGTCAGAAGCACTATAGAAATTTAAAAATCATCACCAAGTAAAACACAATATGCATGTGCTGGTGCCTATTCACAAATAAACTTTTCTAAATGTCAAGGAAAAAAGCATAGTTTTAGCATGTTTGAGTAAAGACTTGTACATTGAAAAGGCAGCTGGGAAGAGATAAGCTGTCCTCGTGCATTGTGAGGAAAGTGTGTTTGGTTGGTCACTGTGTGCTCAGGGTGAAGCCTTCCTTCTGATTCACAGGTCCCACTCTGGGCTTATGAGAACCAGAGATGGTCATATTTTTTGAAATGGGCGCATACCCTGAATGCCCATGAGATGATCTAGAAACCTCAAATGATTTAACACTTATAGGAAAAATTCCTTCCGGTAGATCTGTTTTGTTTCAGGTAGGGTCCCCCCCCAGGTCATACCTAGGAGACCAAATTTTCTATTAAAGTGTCTTATCTGTCAGCATATAGTTAGAACGAAAGGAGCTGAATCTGCTCTTACCACAAGGTAGAGGGTAAGTGGTCTGAATCCTAGTGAGTAGCCTGGAGTGGTAGAAAAAGCCCTCAGTGAAGTCAAGGGACCTGGCTAGTCTCAACTTCCTTGAGGTCCTTGCTTACATCATCAAGAGGGTAACTCATACAAAATATGGATTTCCCTCTCAACTCATCATCCCTCATCACTTTTCTCTAAACCACTTCTCTCTCACTGTCATGCTTGTATTGACTTGTTTGTTTATTGACTGTCTCCACTATATCAGGATATAGGCTCTGTGTGGCAGGACTTTTGTCTGTTTTGTTTCAGGTAGGGTCCCAGCACACAGAACAGGACCTATACACAGGACACTATGTACGTATGTGGTGAGTGTATGAACCCAAAAAATAATGGATTGAGCCCGGCTGGCGTGGCTCAGTGGTTGAGTGTCCACCTGTGAACCAGGAGTTCATAGTTCGATTCCCGGTCAGGGCACATGCCCAGGTTGCAGGCTTGATCCCCAGTGTAGGGAATGCAGGAAGCAGTCAATCAATGATTCTCATCATTGATGTGTCTATCTCTCCCTCTCTCCTCCTTCCTCTCTGAAATCAATAAAAATATTTTTAAAAGGAGGATGGATTGAGGCCTTGGCCCTGCTGCTCTTAGAATGTGTGGCCAATGTCAAGTTACTTTACCTCTGGGCTGGTCCTGATTGAATTAGCTACCACAGGTGATCTACACAGATGCCTGCACAATGAGGAAAGGTGGTCTTCTGTATTCCAGCTACACTGCCCTCTCATGGTCTCACACACTCTCCTCTTTTCCCACCACCTGCCTCCAACTCCATCCCTAAGACCTGTTTTGCCTGGATAACTTTTCCTAATCCTTTAAGATTTCAAACATCCTGCTATTAATAGCTTCATACATGTTTTATTTCTTCACAGTACCTATCGTAATTACCATTACTTTACTGGGTATATATTTAATGTCTGTCTCTCTCACTAGACTGTCCCTATCTGATTCACTGCAGTTCTGCCAAGACCCTTATAATTAGTAAGTGTCCAATAAATATTTATTGAATGAATAAGTAAATAAAAAAGTAAACTGAATTGGATAGCCTCCAAGGTTTCCTCCAGCACTGGCATTCTCTGCTGCTATAATTTCTCCTTGAGGAATGTAATCTAACAGTGCTTCCCAACTTGAGTCCCCTAAGAGCACCTATACCATTATTTGCATAACAAGAATTCAAATCGACACATTTTTCTTACTTATCCCAAATAAAAGGTAACTGTAAATAACTACACAATTCTTAAAATATGTTACTAAACTCAAACAAATACATTCTTAACTAAAACATGTGCATTTGTGTACCATGTAGAATCATCTTCCAAACCCCAGGTGGAATGTATCTCATACGTTGGGAAACGCTGCATTATAATGAATTTCCACTGCCTCATTCTGGTCCAACAGAGAAATAGTTGGAAATTAAAACTTGATCATTTTAACCTACCCACAGATACCAGTTTAGAAAAAGTCAAGCCACGATGTTTAGGTTTCAAACTGGTTTCAGAGCCCCTGTCATTGTTTCCAGAGACGGAGGTATGAAAGCACGCTCACCCAGTCAGTCATTCCATGGTGTGATGACGGTGGCTCTCGACAGAGGATGGTGGGATGGCAGTACAGCCCTCCGCCTTCCCCCATCAGCCCTCTGGGGGAGCAGTCTTTGCCCAGGTAGTGTGGTCAATGCAGCGCCCCAGGGAGGGAAGCTATAGGAGTCACTATCTGTCCTGTTAGCAAGGCTGCTGGAGTGGTCAGATGTACATGTATCAGTCGGAACAAAAAGTGAAAGCTCAGTCGGGCTGAACAGGAGTCGCAGAAAGCGGACGCAGAACTGCGCTGTGAATCACACGATTCACATAAGGTTTACTCTTATAAGAGTGGAGTCCTTCACTAGGACTGTGAGTTATTAACTAAAATGAAAACCAATCAATTCTATTGATTGCTTTTTATCTCTTAGTCTCAAACCAAAATACAAAGTTCCTCTTTGGTGATTTTTATGAAAGTCAGAATAGTGATTACTTTTGGGGAAAAGGAAAGGCTTGTGGATAGAAAGGGACTCCTGGAGGCTTCCAGGGTAGGTGTCCATTGTTTCTTGACCTGAATGATGGTTACACGTCCGTTCACCTTATATTATTAAGCTGTGCATTTGTTTTGTGGGGTTTCTGTTTTATATTTTACAATAAAACTCTGAAAACCAGAAGCAAAAACAACACAATTCTATAAACAGTTACTGAATACTTCAATCTGCCAGTCATGGCTGACGTAATAATCTACACTAATAAAAGAGAAACATGCAAATTGGTGTCACTCCACTATGCCCACCAGCCAATCAGGATGAGTATGCAAATTAACTTAACAAAGATGGCGGTTAATTTGCATATGCAGGCGCAGAGTGACGACTGAAGGCTCTGGCCCGAGTGAAGACTGAAGACTGAAGACGACTGAAGAATGAAGAGGCTTGGCTTCTCTGCTGCGGTCGGAGCGAAGGCCTGGGTCCTGGGTGCCGGAGGAAAACTGGTGCCAGCAGCCAGGGGAAGAAAGGCCTATTGCACGAATCTCTTCGTGCAACGGGCTTCTAGTCCTATATAATAAGAGAGGAATATGCTAATTAGCCATTACGCCCTGAGGTGTAATGACCAAGCACGACATGACCAGATCACGGATCAGCAGGAGGTTGGGCCAGCGAGGTACAAGTGGGCTGCAGAGAGCTACAGGAGAGGGCAGGGCAGCAAACTATGAGGGGGAGGAGGAGGAAGGGGGGCAGAGGGAGCTACAGGAGGGCAGGGCAGTGGGTGGAGAGCTACAGGAGGGTGGCAGCAACCTAATGGCTACAAGCGGGTGGCAGAGAGCTACAGGATGGGGCAGGACAGCAAGCTATGAGGGGGCGCGGAGAGAGCTACAGGAGGGCGGGGCAGTGACCTACTGGTGCAAGGATTCGTGCGCAGGGCTACTAGTGATAAATAAAACTCATAGTTTCTCTCTAGCAATTTAGGACTTAGTAAGGTAGATAGGAAGATAATCACATTATGAAATGCAGGCAATAATGGGGATATATAGGAAGTGCGGTGGGCAGGGAGGTCAAGACATACTGCTCTGAGGAGGCAAAGTTTGAGGTAATTTAGCCTTTAAGACTCAGCTCAGGTGTCACCTCTTCCAGAAAGCCTTCCTTGATCCCCTCCTCCCAGCCCTCATTCCCAGGCTGGTTTGATGCCCCTTGCAGAGCATGTTTTTAGAACAGAATTTATCACGTTGCATTGTAATTTTCTGTTTGCTCTCCTGAATAAGACTGGGTGCTATTCAGGGTTGATCCCTTGGTGCTTAGCATGGTGCTTGTCACATTTCAGGAATTCAGGAAACATTTTTTGAAATGAAACAATGGAAGAAAATGATGACATTGAGGCTAGAAAAGGGAAAATGGACTTGGGAAATGTTTAGGAGGTAAAAAGGATAGAACGTGGTTACCGACTGGTTGAGGGGGGATTTGTGCTGAGGACATAGTCTAGCGTGACCCTGGGGTTTTACAATTTCTACTGATTTATAGCACTCAGAAAAAAATCATTGTAATGATATTCTAGCATTTCCTTTTGGTGAGACACACAAATGCTTTGACATTTGGATTTCATAAGAGCATTAGACTCTCATCATTTGAAAGGAGTAATTAGGTCACATTGTCCAACTTTACATCTTATACCAGAATCTTCTTAATACACTGCTCCCATCTGGCATATACTTGACCACTTACAAAGACTAAACACCTCCTGGAAGAGCCCTCTCTAACTTTAAATAACCTTTCCTATTGGTCTGAAATCTAACCTCTTGAAACTTATCACATATTTTTCCTAGTTTCAAAAGATGGGGTGTAGAGTAATTTTGACCCATCTTCCACGGGATGGGTGGATTAGTCAGGAGGTATGTTGAGGAAGAGGAGGCTCTGCTCATTCCTTATAAAGCTTCAAGGTGCCCTGTCCGGTGTGGCTCAGTTGGTTGAGCAACGTCCCATGCACCGAGAGGTCGCAGGTTCAATTGCTGGTCAGGACAGGTGCCTGGGTTGCAGGCTCGACCTCCAATAGGGAGTGCAGGAAGCAGCTGATGGATGATTCTCTCTCATCTATGTTTCTCTCTCTCTCTTTCTCCCTCTCCCTTCCTCTCTCTCTCTAAAATAAATAAATAAATAAATAAATAAATAAATAAATAAATAAATGAATAAATAAATACATAAATAAATCCTAGATAATAAAAGCCTAATATGCTAAGTGTCTGGTTGGCCATTAAACCTATCAAAGCATAATATGCTAATGATATGTTAAGGCCGCTCAACTGCTCGCTATGATGTGCACTGACCACGAGGGGGCAGACAGTTGACCAGTTGACCAGTTGCTATGACGTCCACTGACCAGAGGGCAGACGCTCTGACTGATAGGTTAGCTTGCTGCTGGGGTCCGGCTGATAGGGACTGAGTGAGATGGGCCGGACATGCCCTAGAGCCCTCCTATTGTCCCTCCCTGGCCACGATCATGCACCCATGGAGTCCCTCGGCCTGGCCTGCGCCCTCTCGCAATCCAGGTTGAGGGACTTCCCTCCCCCCCCCAGTGCACGAATTTTGTGCACCAGGCCTCTAGTAAATAAATAAAACATATATATTTTTTAAAAGCTTCAAGCTGTAAGGTACATATACCCTGTGTGTTCACAGACCAGAACTTAGAGAGTCACATCCAGCAGTAAGGATGGTGGAAAATGCAACTTTATTTGGGGTAGCCATACATTCAGCTAAAAATTGAGGGCTCCAGTGGATATTAGGCGACACAGTCACATATTAAATATTTGTAAACAGCCATCACTTCTTCTCGTTTCCATCACAGCTTCCTCATGTCCTCCCAGCTTCAAGTTTTCCCACTTGTTCTCAAACAGCAGGGCTTTGGGCGTTTTCAATACCTGGAGATTGTTCTCTTCCAGATGCAGTCCCAGCTGTTCACAATGAGGCCCCGTTAGATTCTTGGGGCCATTTTTGTTGTTGTTTTCATGGTAATTCCCTGGCTTTCTTTTCTCTTATATTTTATTTGACTTTTTAAAAATAATATATATAAACTTGTAAAATTGAAATAATATTAAGACATATATAGAAAAAAAAAACGTATCTCTCTGCCTCTCTACCTCCACCTTCTCAAGTGAGCCCATAATGGTGGTTTGCTAGGGCTCCTCCTATAATTTTTCTTTTTATCAACAACATCTATATATATGTGTATATATGTACACACACACACACACACACACACACACACACACACATATATATATATATATATTCCTTTTTTAGAAACAAAAATGATATGATGCCATTTATTTCACACTTCAACCAGTTCTTTCCACTTAACACATCAGGGAAATCTTTCCATATGTATATATGGAAAATATATACGTATATTTTATTTAAATAGCTGCAAAATATTCCATGGAATGAGTACAGCATAATTATTCAACCATTCCAGTTTTTCTTTTAATTTTTAGTCCATATGAAACAGGCTGTAATAAGCATCTTTGTATGTATATCCTGTTTGTGTTGTTATTTTTATAAGAATGATTTCTAGAAGAAGGATTGCAGGATCAAAAGACATGCTAAACACTGCCACACCATTAATGGTTCACAGTAACTCCTATACTGCTAATTTCCCCCACATTCTTGCTAGCACTAGATATTATCAATATTTTTCCATTTCTGCCAGACTGATGATTAAAAATGGCATCACCTTGACAAGTCAACCATCTTTTCACATGTGCACTCCATTTACATTTCCTTTTTCCGACATATATACCCCCAAATGTCCTATGAGCCATTTATTTAATAAGTTTGAAATCTTATCCAAACCTAACAACAAATGCTACATTTTTATTGGTATTAATATTTTAAATAATTTAATGGTGAGAAGCATGCTTTGGGTAAAGCATTGCGCTTTCTTTCTCCTCTACAAAGCCCATATTGCCCAGCAAGAGATCGCTATGCAGATGGCTTCTCCCTGTGTCCCTCAGCTGAGATTGAGGGTTGCTCTACCCTGACCCTCTACTGCTCTAGGTATTTGAGGGAAAGGAAGACACCCAGCCATAAGTGTATGTGTTTGCATCTGCTGTGGAGGTAAAGATGGGGGCTGAGAATCCTCCAGGATAAGGTGCCCCCCTACTTGCCTATTCAACTCCTGTCCAGAGGTTTTCCCAATTCCTTCTGCTCCCCACCCCCCAAAACATGACAGTTCCAAATCCTAGTAAATTTGGGATTAATCATTCTTGCTCTACTTTCCCAAGAATAAATTCTGACCTATGCATTCCTAGTAGCCTTTGATCACCAGGGATAGTACATTTGTGTCCTCTGGGGCCCCCCTCCTCCTTCATTTAATGTATTCATGCATCACTGATGTTATGTTTTTAACTAATTAGGAGAAAAAAATCTTCATAAATAAAGGTAGTTGGCACAAAAAAAGTGTGAGAGGTGGCCATTCCCTTTAAAATTGCACACCATGACACTCCACATCTCTTTTCCTCCTCTCCATAGCATATATCACTTCTAACATATTAAATAAATTACCTACATATTATTCTTATTTAATATCACCTACCTCCCTCTACTAGAATTTAAATTTCATGACGAGGGGGATTTTTGTATGAATTGTTCTCTGCTGTGTCTCCAGTACCTGAATAGTATCTTATTCAAATAGGTGCTTCGTAAACTGTTGTTGACTAAAGACACGAGTGAGTGGTGGTGTGTTCAGAGATAAGGGAAGGAGTCAAAGGACTCCTGTTGCCAAGAATGTTGAAAATCCATGGCTGGTTCCTAACTCACCTATGACAGGACAGAAGCTCTTATAAGGGACTAAAAGCCCGGTGCATGAAATTTGTGCATGGGGGGTGTCCCTCAACCCGGCCTGCACCCTCTCCAATTTGGGACCCCTTGGGGGATGTCTGACTGCTGGTTTAGGCCCGATCCCTTTCACAACCCAGGACTGCTGGCTCCTAACCGACTCGCCTTCCTGCCTGCCTGATTGCCCCTAACCACTTCTGCCTGCCAGCCTGATCATCCCCTAACCGCTCCCCTGCTGGCCTGATTGACTCCTAACTACTCTCCTGCCAGCCCTATCGCTCCCAACTACCCTCGCCTGCTGGCCTGATCGCCTCAACTGCCCTGCACTGCTGGCCTGATTGACCCCAACTACCCTCCCCTGCCAGCCTGATCGCCCACAACTGCCCTCCCCTGCAGGCCTGATCATCCCCAACTGCCCTCTTCTGCTGGCCTGTTCGCTCCCAACTGCCTCTCCTGCTGCGACCCGCCTCCTCTGCCAGGACCCACCTCCTCTGTGTGAGGTGGCAGAGATGCCGGGACCGGCCTCCTCCGTGCCACGCAGAACCGTGGGACCCCCAGGCCTCACCGCACAGAGCGGTCACTGGGCCCCGCCTCCGCTGTGCATGCGGCCATCTTGTGGCGGCCATCTTGTGATGCCACCTAGGCTTTTATTATATAGGATGGGTGAAATGGCTTCCCAACCATGTGGTCACATTTCCTTTAAACAGAACTGTTTCAAAGTTGTTGATTCGAAATGAGCCTCCGGTGATTTTCTCTTTTCCGTTCACCTGTTTCATTTACGATCGAGTCCTGCCTCGTCTACATCAGGCTTCGAGTGCCTTAGACTGCGAGGGCACATTTGGGGCTTGGAGATGAACAGCCACCAGTGTAGGTCCCATCACAAGTATGATGATATTTAGAGACTCTTTGAACTGGGAAGAAAGCCTTTTCTTTATAGAAATCAGGTCCCTCTAACACTTTTTAGCCATGGTAACTTTAAAAATTCTGGTAACAATTTCATGCAATGTCTAACCTATAGTGGATGGTGAATCCCAGCTTTTCATCCATATATTATGGATGAGACCCTATCCTAGAGCTCCATAGTCACCATGACTGGTGCAGAATTAAGGAATGGGCCCATGACCCAAGAAGGTCCATCAGAGTTAATTCCAGGATTTGCTCTCTGAGAAGAGAGTCTTTCTCTTTTCTGTAGGCCTTAAGCTTGAAAGAATTTAGGCTGAAGCACTGTAGCCATGTCACCACCATGCGGACAGAGCCCGACTGAGAATTAAGCACTAATTATTCAGTGTTTGGGAACCCACATTACTCTGGGGTTCTTTCTACCTCACTTGGATACTACTATTAAGTTTTACAAGTGAATTTCTATCTGAAAACCACAAATTGGGTGACCCCAGGGCTTGGTTTGAGGCCTCTTCTAATCTCCTTTAGACACTGTTATTAGATATATCTAATTCAACCTCATGGCTTTATATACTGTCCATGTGCTAATGACTCCATTAATGTCTCCAGGCTGACCTATCCCTGAATTCTATACTCACACATCCAACTGTACTTGACATTTCCAGGTAAGGCATCTCAAACATAATATGTCAAAAACAGAAATTTTGTTTCTTTTAAAAAATAAGTTTATCCTCTAGTCTTCAGCAACTTGGAAGTAGTACTAGACAGAATGACATCATGGTTAAGCACACAGACCCTGGAGCAACAAAGCCCAAATTCAAATATAGGCTGTAATGTAAAAGCTGAGTGAGCTTAATCTCTCTAATCCTTCCTTCTCTTACCTGTACAATAGGGGTGATGGGTTACCTATTTTGTACCTATCTGGTAGCACTGTTTATGATGATTAAATGAGGTAATATATGCAAAATTATTATATATATGACAACATATAATAAAAACTACAAAGCATGAATTACTATTTTTACATGATAAATGACCACCTACTAAGTTTTGGTATCCTTGATTTCTTCTCTTCCTTCATATCACCAACCAAACTCATCAATGTGTCCTTCAGTTCTATCTCCCAAATATACCCCAAATTCTTCTTATTCACTTCTCATCAGTAAATCCTGGCCCACATCACTGGTATCTCTGGTAAAAGATACCCACCATCTGACTGTTCTCATTGTCTCCACTCACCTCTTCCCCTTGAAGCCAGCCTCATCACAGCTTCCAGAGAGAACTTATAAAGTAGACTAAAGCACATCCCTTCCTGTTTGATACCTTTTAATGGCTTCCTTTACATTGAGAAAAAACCTTATTATCTGGCCTGGAAGGTCCTACATGAACTGCCAGGCTTTTCTCACTGACCTCATCTCTTTGCTGACTTTTGTGTTTCTGAGACATTCAAGTTCACTGTCTGAGGGCTTTGTACTTGCTATTTCCTCTCCATGCAAGGTCCTCCTCCAGTGCTTTGCACAGCTGGCTCCTTTCATTCAGGTCTCAGCTCAAGTTCCCCTTCCTTCCAGATGACATTCCTGACCATCTTCATGAGAAAAGAGGTCTTGTCCAAATAGTTTATAACTCTTCCTATCTATTCATTGGTGGCACCTCTTTTATTCTTACTCCATCTCTGGCCTAGTTAGATGACTTCTCCAGATGTCATGAAACCTGCAAAATTCTTGTGCTACATATCACACCATATTGCAAGCTTTGACTCCCTTGTCTAACTCTCTCACCAAATCAAGAGCTCACGAAAAGTGGATTATGCCGTATCCATCTTTATTCTGCCAACATATAATGAAAACTTAGAACACAGTAGGGGCTCATAAACTCATGAGGCATTACTTACCACATATAGCAAAGGCTGTAACAAGTGTATCAGAATGAGAAGAGGCATAATCAGTTCTTTGAGGATAAAAGCAATAATTCTCAAAATAAGAGATGTTTTGAGGACAATAATTCTTGCTATTAAACTGGTTAATTTGTGGCAGAAGAGATCACTGAGGAACATGACGTAAGTTTGCTTTTTCTGTGATTTTCTAATAGATGTTGGATCTTATACACAGACAGCTATTAGTTTCCTTTAGTCACTTGTAATTTTCCATCCAGCGGCTTCTAGGTGAGGTAACTGAAGAATGTTTTATTAGTTTCAGAACAGGTTTATTGGGGGTTTTTTAGACTATAGGTCCAATCTGGAAAAGATTAAGTTTATCACTTATTTCTAGCAGTTTCTATTTTTAAAGGCTATTTCACAGCTGTTCTACTGTCTCAACAATCATGCTTTCTAAATTCTGACACACTGTGTGATATTCAGAAATATGTTTTCTATGGCCACCTGGTTAAATGCATAGTCTAATATGAGGCTTTTACCAGATCAATGTCCAGCTGGCTAATGAAACAGATGTATATCATCAGAGTGTAATGGCTTATAGAGCACTTTGAGTACACTATTTTGTTAATCCTGAAAATAACCCCATGGGATAGCATAAACATTCTCCAGATTGTTAGCCTGACACTCAAAGAGTCTATTATCAGACCCTCTACTCTAACCAGTCCTAACACAAAGTCCGGCACATAGTAAGGACTGAACAGGCATTTGTTAAGTACGTGAATGAATGAGTTTACAAATCCATCTCTCACTAACCCTTGACATGTATGCTTCTCTTGAGACTGATGCCTTAAAAAAATCTCACCATTAAGACAAGCTTATTCTGCTTTCATAATTTTGTATGTGCTGTTTGTCCATTTGCTATGCCCTCTTTAGTTCTAAAGTGCTTAGAGCTGCGGTTCTCAACCTGTGGGTCGCGACCCCTTTGGGGGTCGAATGACCCTTTCACAGGGGTCACCTAAGACCATCGGAAAACACATATGTAATTACATATTGTTTTTGTGATTAATCACTATGCTTTAATTATGTTCAATTTGTAACAATGAAAATACACACTGTATATCAGATATTTACATTATGATTCATAACAGTAGAAAAATTACAGTTATAAAGGAGCAACAAAAATAATTTTATGGTTGGGGGTCACCACAACATGAGGAACTGTATTAAAGGGTCACGGCATTAGGAAGGTTGAGAACCACTGGCTTAGAGGGACAATGGGACCAAGTAATTGAAGTTGCCATCAAATCAAGAATATGTGGTCACCATAATAATACAGATCCTTTGGACCTGGCAGTAAGCATTAAACACAAACGAAGGAGCACCTCCTTCCTAAGAAAAAAAGCAAATGTGACGCTCACTAGTATGTCTCACTCTGTTCCTTGGATTATTAGTGTTTCCCGAAGATGTTAATAGTTTTAAAAAAAAACTTACAAAAGAGTTTTCTTATTTAACAGGTTTGGGAAAATGGTGAAAACTATATTTTCTATCTGGGAAATTATGCTACAAATTGGAATACCAAAGACTTGGAGAAGTTCTGCATTAAAACAAATCCAACTCTATTTAACCTGAGTTTCTAGAAGTTGTTTGAACCAAGACTGTGATAGCTGTATCACTTAGTGACATTTTGTGTCTTTCTTTCACAGAAAAGAGTCTAGGAAACACCAGTCCCCACAAATGATAATCTTGAGATGAAGCAGAGCGAGAAAAGACTTGACACTTGTGATCCAACTCTAGATGCCACCCAAGGAAAACGAGATAAGTGTTAAAACTGATTTGCTTTTCTTTTTGAAATAAGAGATGGAAGCCAATTTGTCCCTCCAGTTCCATTACATTAGGAAAAAAAAGTGTGCAGTTCAAACTTTCTCTCTGGATCTTACTTCAGCACATAAATGTAGAGATCCCTCTTTTTACAAAAAGAAACCTTATCTCAAACTCATCTGCAACCTCTAGCCACAACCCCATTGTTCTTCCATTTATATCTAACTTTCCTTCAAGAGCAGTCCATGCTTGTCCTCTGCTTCCTCAATAGCCATTCACTACTTATACTACTTCAGATCATCCATCCACCCATCTATCCATCCATCCAATATTTCTTTGTGCCATGCACAGTTCTGGGCACAGGGAACAAAGTCTCCACTCTTATGAAGCTTACATTCTGTTAAATGGAAATGGACAACAAACAATAACAGAATATATTATATTCAGGTATATAATAACTTGAATAATCAGAACTATGGAATAACAATAAAGTAAGATAAAGAGGATAAGAAATGGGGGAAGGTGAGGATCGAGGTCCTTGCTACAGGAGTGCAATTAATCTGGCCATGAAGATTCATCCAGAGGGAGACTAATCATTTTCAAGATCATAAAGTTTGATCAATAATTGAAGGAAGGAATGCTATCCTTCCCTGATGTGAATAAAAAAGATTGTAGCATCCATTACTGTTGTTGGTATCTCATTACCATGAAGAAATTTAGCCTAAGAATGAAGCCAATACAAGGTGGTAAAAGTTTAGAAAATCACAAAGAAGTAGAGCTAGATTCTAAATTAAACTATGCCCCAACCCCGCTGTATGTTTTAGTCAGGTGTTTTTTGTTACTTGCAACCAAAATCCTAACTGCAATTTAGATTTCAATCCTCACACACAAGGGATCTGTGAGCCTGGGTTCAATTTTGGGGGATTCTGAGTTATTCTTAGGGGTTCCTTTGTTGTCCCTATTTCCACATTTTTGCTCTCTTTTGATAATGATGATGTCCTGTCAATGTCCAGATGCTGGGACAAGGTTTCCAAGGCCCTGTGGCTGCCAAGGAATATTCTTGGCTTAGATGCCGGGGCCTCAGACAGCCATGGACCTGAGCTACATAAGTCTCAGCAGACAACTTTTAAAGTCCGAATGGGCTGTGAGGCCTAGCTGTGGGCCACTGAAGCATACTTGGGCAATTTGTTCCAGAGAGTACAGATCACCTCCGCAGCACTCCAGAATCCCCTGGGGGCAGTGAATGATCTGGATTCCCAGCCAGGCACTGCTTCTTTTTTTTAATAAAACTTTTTTTTAAACAAATATATTTTTGTTGATTTTTTACAGAGAGGAAGGGAGAGGGATAGAGAGTTAAAAACATCGATCGGCTGCCTCCTGCATACCTCCTACTGGGGATGTGCCTGCAACCAAGGTACATACCCTTGACCAGAATCAAACCTGGGACCTTTCAGTCTGCATGTCGACGCTCTATCCACTGAGCAAACAGGTTAGGGTGTCACTGCTTCTTATAAGCACCAATGAGGTCCACACTGGGTCTTCGTGGCTAGCTTCTTCCGTCTGGATAGCCTGGGAGATATTTTTAACATGCAGATACTATCAATACTAACATCTATCTTCCTCATCCTTCAAAATATTTCAATGGCTTTTCATTGTCCTTATAATAATAAGCAAGCTCATAAAATGGCCTCCAGCAGGGCTGGCAGTCGGATGAGGCTGGTGCGGCACCTGGTGTGCAAATTTTAAGGAGAAACTCACTTTCAGCCTTGTGCAAGTGGTACTTGCCTGGTCCTGAGAGAGTGTTCCTTACATTTTACCCTATTCACCTCACTGTCCTCACCCTCATTCTGGCACTGGCTTCTTGGGCATTGTGTATTCTCATTCAACTTCATCTCTTAACAGTATTTCCCTAACTGTCCTTGCTCTTTAAACTTTAGACTCCGTGTCTTTCAATTCCCTCTTGTCAGGAACAATTTACAAGGGTCAGAGTTGAAACTTAGAACATGGACTTTGGCCAATCAGAATGGATGTCCAACTAATCGGAATGGATGGAGGCTTAAAAACAAATGTCAGGGCTCTACCTCTGTGTCTAAATGTCAGCCCTGGGAACCTGCCCATTCTGTTCTCTCTGTAGACCACATTTCTTTCTCCTTTGAATATTATTATTGTTATTGTTATTATTATTGGCAAAAATCCTTCTATGGTGCATACCATGGGCCTGGCACTATTTTAAACATAACAAATATTAACCTATATAATTTATATAATAATACCATTGTTATACCTATTTTTACAGATGAAAAAACTAAAGCATGGAGAGTTTAAATGAGGTACACAAAGACACATTGGTTAATAAAATCATGTAGGTTTCAAGTGTACAATTTTATAATACATCATCTGTATATTGCAATGCATAATTACCACCCAAAGTCAAATCTCCTTCACCCATTCCTACCTCCCACCACCTCTCTTTCCCTATGGTAACCACCATACTGTTGTCTGTATCTATGAATTTTTATTTGTTTGTCTTATTTATTTATTTGTTGTTTTCAGTTTTATATCCCACATATGAATGAACTCATATGGTTCCTGACATTTTCTATCTGACTTATTTCTCTTAGCATGATATTCTCAAGATTCATGTTGTGAAACTGTCAGCAAAATAAAAAGGCAACCAATCGAATAAGAGAAGATATTTGCAGACAACATCTCTAAAAAGGGGTTAATATCCAAAATATATAAAGAACTCATACAACTCACCAAAACCAAACAACCCAATTAGAAAATAAGCAGAGGACCTGGATAGACATCTCTCCCAAGAACTCATACAAATGGCCAACAGATATATGAAAAGATGCTCAACTTTACTAGTTATTAATGGAATGCAAATAAAAACTACACCTGTTAGAATGACTGTCATCAACAAGACAAGTAACAATAAGTGTTGGAGAGATTGTGGAGAAAAGGAACCCTCATTCACTGGTGGTGGGAATGTAAACTAGTATAGCTGCTATGGAAAACAATATGGAGGTTCCTCAAAAAATTAAGAATGGCATTACCATATGATCCAGCAGCCCCACTTTTGGGTATCTACCTAAAATTTTTGGAAACATTTATTCGTAAAGATATGTATGCCCCTATGTTCCCTGCAGCATTATTCACGGTGGTCAAACATGGAAACAACCAAAGTGTCCTTCCATAGATGATTGGGTAAAGAAGATGTGGTACATACGTGCAATGGAATACTACTCAGCCATAAGAAAGGATGAAATACTGCTATTGTGACACGTTAAATGAAATAAGTGAGAGAGAAAAAGCTGATATGGATTTTTTTCTTGGTTATTTGCTCATTTTTAATATATCATTTGTTTATTCAACATACATTTATTGAGTGTCCATTGCATGCTAAGTACTGTTCTAATACTGGAAAACAGTCATGAAAAGAGACAATACCCCTGCTTTCAAGGTGCTTACAATCTAACAGGGAAGCAGAAAACAACAACAACAACAACACAGATGATTTTAGAATGTGATAAGTTCTATGAAGGAAATTGTCATAGAAATATAACTTAAAAAGTTGGCTGGAGTGAATGGATTATTTTAGATAGGATGTTCAGGACAGATTTCCCAGGTGGAGTAACACTGATATTTAAGCTGAGACTTTGAAAGATCAAAGTGAGACAGCCGTGTGAGTTTCTGGAAAAAGAGCACTGCAGGCCAAGGAAACAGCAGCTGCAAAGACCTTGAAGTAGGGAAGACCTTGGAGTATTCAAAAAACAGCCAAGGGGTCAGGGTGGCTGGAACATAATAAACAGTGAGAATGGGACAAGATGGGTTGGAGAAGCGTGTGGGAAGTAGACCATGCAGGACTAGGAGGACAGGCCCAGGAGTTTGAATTGAATTTTATTCTGGGAGTAAAAGGATATTGTCAAAAGGTTTTCTTTCTATCAATATTCTCATCTCTTTGCTATAAAATCTTGAAACTTACAAAAAGAGTAGAGAGACTATTATAAAAATAGACCAAAAAAGACAAGGCCTAATACACTCAGCATTCAGCTTAAAACACTCTCAAATCTGACAGTTTGGGTTCACTTATACCTCTCAATCTTCCACCCAAGATTATTTGAAAGAAAATTTTGTATATAATAGTTTTATCCATAAATACTTCAGTATATCTAATAAATGAGGACTATTAAAAACACACAACTGGCCCTAGCTGGTTTTGCTCAGTGGATACAGCGTTGACCTGTGGACAGAAGGGTCCCGGGTTCCATCCCAGTCAAGGGTACGTACTTCGGTTGCAGGCTTCTCTCCAGCCTGGGCCCTGGTCAGGGTTCATGCAGAGGCAACCAATCAATGTGTTTCTCTCACATTTATATTTCTCTTTGTCTTTCTCTCTTTCTTCCACTCTCTCTAAAAATCAATGGAAAAAGATCCTCTGGTAAGGATTAAAAAAAAATTTCCCCCCCCCCAACTGAAATATCACTATCTATCTATCTATATATATATAAAACCCTAATATGCAAATAGACCGAATGGCAGAACAACTGAACAACCAAACAACCGGTTGCTATGATGTGTGCTGACCACCGAGGCGTGCGCGCGAAACATGGCGGGTGTCAGCTGCAGCGGAATGGTTGAGCAGGTGAGCAGGGGCGCCAGACCAAGGCAGGGTGCCAGTCGCTGTCATTGGGGTGAGCCTCTGGTGGTTACTGAAAGTTCTTTGCTCCTGGGCACCACCTCCCCTGCTCCTGAGGGGCAATCAGGGCCGGCAGCTGCCGCTCGCACCCGCTGCTGGTGCCCGGCACTGGTCCTGATTGCTCAGCACTGTCAGTGGGTGCGAGTGGTGGCTGCTGGCCCCCAATCGCCCCTGAGGGCTTCTCTACCTCCCCCTGCTCCTGAGGGGTAATGGGGGAAGCAGCCGCCACTCGCACACACTGATGGTGTCAACCCCAATCGCTCCGCACCATCAGCGGGTGTGAGCAGGGCTGGTGCTGTCAGGGTGTGGGAGCAGTGGTGGCAGGAGCGGGGCTGCCGACAGAGAGGGGAACCAGGAGCTGCGGTGGGAGAGGCTGGGAGGGGGAGTGGAGGATGGGCCGAGACCTGCCCCTGTGCCCACTGCAGCCTCATGGCCCACAGTTCTATTCAAGGTGCACAAATTTGTGCACTGGGCCCCTAGTCACATATAAAAATTGGTAATAATTTATTAATATCATCAAAATTGAACATCTCACAAATGTCTTTTCATAGTTGGTTCATTTTGATCAGAAAGCAAAAAAAGGATAAAAATATTTTTTAGATCTATAACAATAACAATTCCCACACTCTTGTGTGTGTGTCTCTCTCTTTTTTTCCTTCTCAATCTTAACATTTATTTGTTGAAGAAACCAGATAATTTGTCCCACAGAATTTTCCACCCTAGCCTTTTGCTGCTGGTATCCCCACAGTGACATTTAACATATCTCTCTTCCCCAAAATTTCCTGTAAATTGGTGATTAGAAGTAGAGGCATGATCAGATTCAGTTTCAATTTTCTGGCAAGAATACTCATGAACTGCATATTGCATCCTTCAGAAAGCATGTAACTGTTTCTCTTTTCTTGATGTTAAGGTAGATCAATAGTTTCAGGTGTTGTCAGCCAGATGAAATCATTATGATCAGGGGAGTTGCAAGCCATGATTTATGCTGTAAGAATCACTCTGGCTCTATTATATGGCAAAAGGATTGTGGGCAGGGATGGCAATAAAAATATGTGACAAACTGAATGGCATGTGTTTTGACCAACTGCAGTGGACTGCAGACATGCTCACTGACTCATCACTCACTGTAGAAGTGGAAGCTTGGGAGGGAATTACAAGGCACTTGCAGTGATGCATGTGAGAGATGGGCGCAACTGGGACCAGGGTGGAGGTAGTGGAGATGGAGGTAACGGTGGGTTCAGGGGACTTTGGAAATATCTAGGGGTGCCCATTGTGTGGGCTGTCCACATGTGAGCTGTCGTTTCCACCTAGCAACCATGTAGTTATGATAATTCTGACTTGAACCCCATCCAACTTATTACTGGGTTCTCTTGTCAGGGCCCTAGAACAAAGCCTGGTTCTAGAAACAAAGATGTTAGTTCTCATCATCTCTTTGAGATACCAACTGAGTAGGAAAAGAGAAGAATTGGCATACTGTTGATGGAAAGGAAAATAATATGTTGGATTTCAATATTTAGAAAAACATCTAATACAGCAAAACATTAATGTGCCATGTGTTGTGTGAGGAGATTAGGAGAAAAGTTAATAAGTATATAGAAACTAATTTTCATGTTGGCTTTTGTATTATTAAAGTGAATATCATAAGTGTAAAATTCACTGGAGATATCTCTCAGGTCGCTGCTTCCTGCTTAGCTCATCTCCTAATGAAAAAACGGTGTGTGTCACCACAGTAACTTGCCTTTAACCGCAAGTGAAGAACTAAGCTTTATTTCCTAGACAAAAATGCAAGAGCCAATTTTATTCACTTTTTTTCTGTTCATGTGTAACATCTTGGGATGACCAATGACACTTTCCTACTGAGAAAGAAAACTTTTCATGGTTGCAGCAACCACAGGTTCGGCTCATTACTCACATTACTACATTAGTAACAGCTTTTGTTCTATACTCTGCACAAGGAAAAAAGTGCTGAATGCAAAACCACAACCTCAGCTGCCGGTGGAAATGATAGTTAATGGCACCTCGCTGCTACCTCAGAGGGCCAATTCTTGGTAGAAAGTCTTATCTTGAATTTGGTTTCCAAATTAATGGATAAGAGTGAGTTGTGGCAAAAAGTAAGTAATCTATTTGCTTATCACACTTTAAATATAGACTGATTTTTTAATAAGAGAAATATGGTTATAAATTATATGAAAACATATAAATCATAATGATTTCGGATAGATAGGTAGAGAGACAAAACTCAAAAAAAGCCCTAGGTTTGGAATCCATTTATGCTTTCCAGAAGTTATTTCAAAAGCTACTTTAAGTTATGACGGGAAAGTTTGGGCCCCAAAATATCAATTCAGAAATCTAAAAGCCTTTATTGGAGAGTTAAGGCCATCAAAATAGCCAAGACAAGTCCTAAGAAATAATAGGAGTTAGTTGAGAACCTTCAAGAAAATGTAAATTTATCAAATTATTTGTCAGATTTCACAAACAAACATCATTAAAACAAAATATAGGTTTTCTGTAACTATTTTATACTGCTAGAGTATAATT